>NW_015113519.1:102419-105275 GCF_001443285.1 Poecilia latipinna | reverse complement strand
TATATATAATTGATGATGAACAAATGATCTGTCATGTCAAATTTTTCTTTTGGCAGCTGTTTCTTTAATATTTTTTTTTTTTACTTCTTTTTGCAGCATTTCAGCAGCAATCAAGACTTGACATTTAATCACTTGGCTGTTGGGACCACATCACATTGAGTTAACATAAGTCAAGCCCAGGCGTGTCTCTCGATTGTGTTGCAAAATTGGATTTTCATCCAACCGTTTAGCCTGCCCTTTCTATTTTGAATATATCCTACCTTCATCCATGATCTGCACTGACTGCAAAACGAAGCAAATCACAGCAATAAAGCTATCAGGGTCTTCATCTCCCAGGCAGATAATGCCATGCAAGAGTGGTGTCTCTTCAATGTACTGTGCATTGGATGTGCATCATTCACGGCAACATGGCAATGAAAGTAAATTTAAAAAGCTGTGATCCATGAGGAAACTGACCTTTTTCTTCGAACTTGATGTTAATTTCTCCTCCCTGCAAAATCCTGACTTGAAAATATGCAAAGTTTTCAATTTTACAGATTGCATTCTTATTCTGTTCAATTATTTTTGCCATCATATTAAAATTATTCATACTTATAAACAAAGCGTCGCCTTTATGGTCTGGCAGCTGAATCCACTAGAGCCGCCAGATTTTTGTCAAAAGTTGTCTTATGTCCCCATCTCATCAGTCTTGAGTCAATCCATCTTTTAAATCCAAAATTAATTTTTTTGCAGTGGGTCAGTAAAATTCCAGTTTCTTTACAAAATTACTTTTAAGAAAGTCATCTGCTTTCTTTAAAGGGCCAGATGACAACATATAAATGCTCACTATTTTTTTGTGTTAATACAATAAAGCAACCATCAAAACACCTATTTGGCATATTCTCTATACAAAGTACTTTTTTGTTTAAAACAACAGAAACAAACTAGAGGTCTAAAGGAGCCTCAGTGGCTCCTTTAGACACATCCTGATCCTGATCCATGGCAGTGATTTTGTGTTTTAAGGAGGTGTGGCTCCAAACATGCTGTTTTTTGTCAAAGCAGAACATTTCAAAAATGATCTATCTGCTTTGAAAAACAATGGAAAGCTCAAGTGTATTTTATTTCTCTTTTCTACATTGGAGATTTTTTAGATTTTCTGGTTCTAAAGCACATAGTCAGTCCTCAGGGGCCGGGGTTCTGCATATTTCAGATGTTACCCTTTTTTTCACACATTTGAATGAAATGAATGGTTCATTTGTTGGACTCTGTAGAGTTAAGGAAAAGGCTGATGAGGCAATTCAGTCATTTGAATGAGCTGAATGCATCTAAACCTGCAATGTGTCGACCGTTGAGGCCTGGAGTTGGACAACCTACGCCAAAATATCTATGACATAAGTAATAAAGAAGTTGTTTCTTTATTTCTATAAGAACACTGTGTCCTTTACATTGTTTAACGAACATTATTATCTCTCCAACAAAAGCTCTTTAATCCTCTTAATCTCCATCCAGGCCTAAAACTCTAATGTGTGTAGTTTTCATCAACCCCCTGCAGATTGATGCTTCTATTCAGATTCTGTGAACATTTAATCACTTTAGAGCAGATGTAAACACATGAAGTACAGTCCTCCAGAGGGCGGAAACAGAGAGGGAGCTATAATCAGAGCACCAAGCATGTCAAACATCTGAACACAATAAAACGTGAGACATGAGGCGGGCCTGGATATAACTGGAGCTTAAGTGCTGTGAATTCAGGTGACCAGAGTGGTTGGATGGAGAGGAGGAGGGGGAAGGGTTTAGCCAAGTCTTTCTAATTCAAATGTTGCCAAAATGGTCATTTGTCACTAAGTGAGATGAATGAGGCCTGTGGATGAGTGACTGGCTGATTGAACAGATCGAGGACGTGAGGAAATTGAGTTGCTTGACCCGTCACAGGCCTGACGGAGCGGGCGGGGCAAAGCAGAGAAGAGACCCGTAAGTAAACCTCCTGGCCTCTTGGAGGCAGAGGTGGACAAATAAATGTATTATATTGTTCATTATACTTATGCATAAAGATTTGTAGGTGCTGCAGGAATACTTTTAGAAATAAAAGAAGGTATACCTTCACCTGTAACTAAGGTTGCAACTTGTGGACCATCTGTAGATTTAAGAGATTCTACTCAAACTTTGATTTATTTCAAAAGTCAAACCCTGTATTATTCTAGAAGACACATACATGAACCTTTGCTGATGTAAAAATAAATCCTCATGTAGGTGCAACAGTTGAGCTTGTCAGATAGTTAATGAAAACATGAACACTACCATGTTTGTTTAAACTACTCATGTTCTGAATGCCTATTAATCATTGACTACATGCATTACCATGTAAAAAAAAGAAGAAGAAAGAAATCAAATTTTAAATTAGTATTTTGTTTGACCAGTTTTCCATTAAAACTTAATCAGTTCTTCTTGTAACACTCAGATACATACATATTTTTTTAAACAATCAGATTTAGGCTGTTTCTACACATTTTTGGAAACTAAAGTCTGATTTTCTACAAATGCAGGTTTCCTCACAATCTTCTGTCTTTTCTTGCAATCCGAGACATGAACAGTGATGCTGGTCATCATGAGGCCGGGCAGAGGTGCATTACTGGGTATCAACAAATCTGCAAACCATGGAGGAGGTTCCTTGTGAATTTCAAAGTGCTTTTCTGTAAACTGAGCTCAAAATTTGGAAGAAAATTGTGTTTTTTATTTTTTCTCAGTCGTGAATACTACAAGGAGTTTGATTGGTCTAAATATATTCTGCAGCAGGTCCACAACTCAAAACATTTCTGTATTATTTTTTCGGGGGGGGGGGGGGGGGGGGGGGGGGGGCGGTTTTTATGGTCAAAATAT
>NW_015113519.1:75523-99174 GCF_001443285.1 Poecilia latipinna | reverse complement strand
TGCGTGGTGGTGGCAGGAAGGGCGTGGAGATGTGGTTGAGATGCGGGGGGGGGGGCGGGGGGGGGGGGGGGGGAGTGAGGTCGTTCGATATCATATGTAAATGTTAGATGTCATGTTTTCATTGACTGTAAGTGAAAATGTAACACTTTATGCAGAAATGTCCTCTTAAAAACATCAGTCTGTGTGTAATTACTTCACGTAATGTGTTTTGCTTAGTGAATTGAGAAATATATAATATTTTCAATAATAGTCTAATATACTTAATATGACTGTTCCCTATGCATATTTTTTCACACCTGCCTAAAATCTTTGCACATTGCTGTATCTCCACATACTAAATAGCAATCTTTTTTCAACAATCTTTCACCAAAAAGCAGCTTTCTATGTCGAGGTGTAGAACCAACTACTTCCTATACTGTGTCCAGCAGAATTCACCTTGGGTCCTTTATTGGAACAATAATAACAAGCCTGCAGTGGAGGGAAGAGGATTATGAAGGTATCAAAAGGATCTCAGTCCTATCATTTGACATTTGATGACCAGATCTGGTTCTCCACAAGAAGCATGCTGTCAGGCTACATTTAATCCAGATCATGTCAACTTTTCTCTCACAGCTTATTGTTTTCATTTTAGTCAGCTTCATGTGACCTGCAAATCGTAACCTTTATAAACAATATGTATGTATGTATGTATGTATGTATGTATGTATGTATGTATGTATGTATGTATGTATGTATGTATGTATGTATGTATGTATGTATGTATGTATGTGGCTCAGATTTGTCTGTGTTGAAAACCCCCATCGTCACCAGCAGCCCACCATATGCTGCCTCTGACGATTTGCTGCTTTGCATCAACAACTTGTACTCTCCCTCTGGTCCTCAGGCATTGATGTCTCTTTGCATTAACATTTAGGTTATCATTTCTCTTGTTGATGAGTTTCTGCCTGGAGTGCCAAATTTGGCTTCAAAATTGTTCTTGAGACCAAATTGCCGCTTAATTGCAATCCACCTGTACTTATGAAGACTTACTAGGAAATAATTGAGATGCTTTTCCTACACAACTCTAGATTTATTTATTTTTTTGTCCGGACTATATAATCTCGCCAATCCTACACAACAACTTAATCCATATGTAATCACTTTCATGCTGTCAGTCTGAGTCACGCATGTTTGTAAATATGATGCTCAATCCAGCTTTTCATAAATAGGTTAAAACAGAAGAGTGAAAATCATGTGTTTAATAATTACATCTCATTTCATCAACATGAAAATGTGCTTTTTACTCAGCTGTTGTTTTGTTTTTTGTTGCTTCCTATGAGGAGCTACACTGAACAGATTCACAGCTCCTGCTGAAAGGAGAACTACTGACTTGATTTGTATATCTAATAAATCTGTATAATATGCAGGTCTCACTCATATAGATTTATTACATGCACTGTGATGTATTTTAAAGATTTGTTTTTGCGAATTTTGATGATTATAGTTGATGAAAACCCAAACTTTACTCTGGCTGAAATTTACAATCATAAGATATACAAACTCTAAACAGAACAAGTTAAAAGTGGTGTATGCTTATGAAAAATAAAGCGTAAAACGATTTTTGTAAGGTGCTGTAGCCACCTGTTTACATTTGTGCACATCCTTGCTGGTAGCGCTGTAAGTTTTCTGCCAGATGGCAATGACTTAAACAGTGAGTGAAGAGGATGAGAAAAGTCTTCTCAGACCTGAGCAGCTTTCCTCTGCATGATCCATCATATAATTACTGAAATGAGAGCTGTTTTAACTGATTGAAAACACAGAAAACACTTTAACCTTTTACATTTATAATGCAACATTGTCTTTTAGTGATTTCTCTCGACTTTTATCAGTAATCAGAATAATGTTCTCCAATGTTGAATACTGCTAGATACAATGAGAACTTACCCTTATTTTCTAGGTTTAGTTTTTGTTACCAACTCTACGTTTGGCTGGTCCTTGTATTTAATCCTGTTTATCAGACTAACTGCCCCTGCATCTGCTGCTGCAGGAACTTCCCAGCTTATGTGCACATCTGGCAATGTTCCCAGTGTATAAGGCCTGCCTCATTACCCAGTGTCCCTCTGCGCTGTCATGTCTGAAAGCAGGCCTTACCTTTAATGTATAATACATCACTCGATCCCAGTCTCTGATATGGCTGCTGACAGGAACGTGTGGAGGAGAAGCCAGCTCAAGAAGATGCTCTCAATGGGATAACAGCAAAACAAGAAACAATATGAACAAAACACTTCTGTGTAGAATGCCAAAATAAGGGGTAGGGTCATTTATTATTTTAGAGCTTAGAAAATAAAATTGACTTCTTACCGTGTAATTATAATTTGCCTATGCAATAAGCAAAGCACTGATTTTGGTGTGTTAATTGTAGAGGGTTTATTTATTTATTTATTTTTGATTGGATACGAGAAATAGAAACATCCGTCCCTTTCCGCGATTCAGAGACATCGCTCGCAACATCCTCAGATCTCCATATTTTTCTTAGAAAAAGAAGTATGATTTAAAATATTTACAATATGTTTTTTTTTACTTTTTAATGTAAATCTGCTATTATCTCCCCATGTATATTCAATATATAAACATCAGAACTTTCTAAAGATTAGATGATAGTATGTCTGTTATCTTTGTTTAAACATATCACAAAACGACAATAAATTACTGATAAACAGCTAAAAGGAGGACTTTGAAATCAGCAAAGTCTTAGCAATTCCTTCCTGCTTCCTCTTTAACATGAACCTTATGCTTGGGATCAACCATTTATCTCCTGTTGTGTAACTGCACACAAGTGCAGCTTAATATTCTAAACATTCATAGAAATAAGTTTTATTTATTTCAATAATTCAGTTCAGAAAAGGGAATCTGTTTATTATATATATTTATTACACATTTCAATATATACTTTAAAAAGTTATTTTATGATCATGTAATAGCCTTACACGGTCATGAAATACTGCTGACATGTATACTTTCCATTTCAATACCAGAAAAAAATAAATAAAAAAATCGGTCAAGTTTTCTATGTTCTCGACTACATGTTCAGTTTGTGACAGAAAAGATTAATGTCAGACAAAAGTAACAAGGAGATAGAAGGAAGGAAGAGGTAAAGGTAAACTTTAATGCAATTTTGATTTCTTCAAGCTTTCAAGTCATATTTTCTATATTATTCTGCCCTCTAGTGGCAGCCTACAGAACAGATGCGTTGCTTTGTTCTGTTTTTCTCTTCCATCTGTTCTATTTGATATTGACATTTTTCTTTTAAAAAAAAAGTGCACAGGTATTTAAAGATAATAGGGAAGGTCTACAGTATGCGGCTTTGGAGTCGGAAGTTGCAGACCCCCGTCTAAAGTATGCATATTGATTTACTCGGCTACACAACTTTGTAGAAGTCCAAAGAAGCTCTTCATTGCTTACATTAAATAAGACTGATTTTTTTTTTCAATCTTTAAAGCAGATCTCAATATTGATTGTATCATTTTTGTTCCGGTTTTGCATGACTTTATTTTCTTGTTGGTTTGTTTGCTTCTTTGTTAAATCCTTATATTTGACCTAGAGTCACAGCAGAAAAAATGTTATAAACTCAATGGTGCAAGACAGTACATCATATAATAGACCATTTAGCAAGTAAATAACCAGTGTTTTAAATCTCTTCTCACTTGTTAGTCGAAATGTGTCATAAAAATATTAATTGAGCCAATTATCTATTTATTTATATTTGACTTGATCAATGACCATAAATATCAGTGATAAGATACTTTGGCAGTCTTCAAATTGTATTTTAGCATCAACAAGGTGGTTCCTAAACAGCTCATAACATTTGGCACAGAGGATTAAGACGTGGCAGTTTCTGTTTTAAGTCGTTGCTACATTTCTTCCCTCTTTTGTTAAGAAATGACTTTCTAGCTCTCTTTCAAAAATGATCTTTACAGCTTTGTCACTTCTTCTTTTGTCTTCCACTTCACCACTTCCTTTTTAGGCACTGCATGAACTGCCAGAGTTTGACTTAGACCCATGTTTTCCAACGCTGGCCTTCAAGGCACACTGCCCTGTATGTTTTAGGTGTTTCCTTGCTTCAGGTCAGCTGATTTCAATTAATGGCTGATTAACAGGTGTTTACTGAACTGCAATCAACTGAATTCCGTGCATTAAAGCAGGAAAATATCTAAAAGCACCAGGGTTGGGAAACACTGACTTTTAGACAGTCTGCCATCTTACAGCTGTTTCAGGATTGAGCACACACACAAAACGCAAAAGGTTTTCCGTAATTTTCAACATTATGGAAAATTGAGGAATTTTGTGTTTCTTCTGCATAAATCACTGATGGTAATCATGCAGAAAGCTAAAGAGCTCAATGTGTTTCAGGTTCTCCACATCAGTGTCAAGAAAAGTGTTTGATATGCTGAACTATCTGTGATTGAAAGGATTTTTAAAAAATTATTGTTTTAACAAAACACTGCATCAATTTTACAAAAGTGTTTCAATGTGAAATGTAAAATGTACAAGACTTAAGGCTAGCCAACTGTTTGGTTATTGGTAGCAAATTGTTCCAAATTGGAGGCCCATTAAAAGAGGAAGATTGTTGGCCAAAATATGGCAATATCTGTTTCCAGCTCTCCTTATCTTCCTGGTGGATACATTTGACAGTTGAATCAAAGTTTGTCCTTTAATAGGGTAAACATAGAAAGGCTGTAAAAAATGTTTGTCTTGCAGATATGGTTCTGCAAATAGTTCTCAGCTAAAATGGTTAGTTGAGAACCTCGTTTACTGCAGTGTTGCATATTCTACTCTGTAGAGTATTTTATTACTAATAAAGTATTTATCTGTAACTCCATTCCCCCCCCCCACCAGTTCCGGTTATCATCACTAGTTTTATAACCAAGTATGATAACGCTTGAGAGGTTGCGCTCGTTAAGACCCGCCCATTCGCTCTCTCTGATGAACGTGATTGGTCGGGTTGCGTGACAAATCAGAGATTAAGAACAACACAGGCAGTGACGTTAACCAGTGACTCCGTATGTAACAGGGAACATAAACAAGCTAGATTAATTGTTTCTTAACCACTTTCCCGACTATGTTTTCGGAATTTAGCTCTATTTTATGCTTTTGTTCCTCCAGTTAAAGATTTGCTGGCTATTTTAACTCTCAACGGCGGTTTATAGTGAACTACAAAAACCGACACATGGGGCACATAGGAGGGGACATCGGGTGTTACAAAGGTAAGAGTAGATATTTTTAAAGGCATAGCAGTTTAAATTAGGTTGTATATTTTATACGTCGCTTTATTTATTAATATTACGGTGTATATTTGAGGAATTATTCAACGTAAAAAATATATTTTTTGGTTACCGAATAATCTTAAAATTAAATCAGAAGTTGAAAGTGTCCTCCTCTCTCTTTCTTCCTTCCGCCTTCAGTGTCAGGTCGGTGAACCTCTCCACTTTAGCATGATAACAGATCACTTTTGACAGAAAACACACAAAGACATCATGGAGACAGCGGGCGGCTACAACGTGGAGGGGAGCCCCAGCCCTCCTGTGCCCTCCACCATGTCCATAGACAGGCTGCTACCTGCTCTCCTGGAGTGCTTTGGGATCATCCTGTGTGGATACATCGCAGGAAGGACCAACATCATCACCTCCACTCAGGCCAAAGGATTGGGCAACTTTGTATCAAAGTTTGCTCTCCCTGCACTCCTTTTTAAGAACATGGTGTTACTGGACTTTGGGAACGTCATCTGGCCCTTCCTGTGGGGGATCCTCATCGCTAAAGTGTCTGTATTTTGCATCGTTTGCTTCCTCACTCTGATAGTGTCCAGTCCTGACAGCCGCTACAGTAAGGCTGGCATCTTCTCAATATTTGCAACCCAAAGCAATGACTTTGCTTTGGGCTATCCAATAGGTAAGTGTATTTTTGTGCAAACATCTATATCATATATTACTTTGGAACTTCAGATGCATTTTAAAAAGCACAAATTTTGACTCGTTAAGCATTTTCAGAATGGTATTTCCAATTGGAACATTTAGCTGAAGATTGCAACTATCTGGCTGTTGATTTGAGGAGAAGTTGAAAATTTTGAAAAAATACCCTCAGCATGATTTTACCACCACAGTGCTTTACCGTGAAAACAGTTGAGTTATATTTGAAAGCTTCACCATGACTGCTTCTGACATGCTTAAGTGTTGTGGCCAATTAGCTCAGTCTTTATCTTATATGAGCTTCAATTTCTCTACAGAAGTCCAGGTGCTCAGTTGCAAATTCCAGTTGTGCTTGAAAGTGTTAATTTTGGAGGAGGGGATTCAAATTGATGTGGATTTCTATAAACCACACATTTTACCCAACAAATACTATTTGTGCCCTACCAATATTTTTTCTACTCTATTTAAAATGGAGTTTAGGACTGCATTATATTAGGAAAACTTTTAATTCCCATAAAATTACAGAGTATTGCAATAACAATTTTCTCTCCTTTTGTTTCCTTCATCATGATCTTTATTGTACAACTCGAGCAGCATCATACTTGGTTTGCTTATCTGCCATTACAGGTGCATTTTGCAAAATGGTGGTTCTAATGAAGATGAAAAGCCACTTTGAAAGTCTTCCCCCTCATACCAACAGCTACACTTTAGCAACTTTTCAACTAGATATTCAGTAAAGGGAATCAAAGAGACTAGACCAAATTCCAGTTAAAAAAAAAACACAGATGTTGGTTATGTAATCATTCCACCTAGACAAATAGTTCAAATGCATCTTGAAAGCCCATTTATATGAATCTCTCACCGTCACTACAGATGGAATTTCAACAACAATCAAGGACTGATTATTTCAATCAGCCCTTGATTGAAATAATCTAAGCAAAGAACAAAGTTTAGTCTAACCTAATGGATGAAACAAGTGAATGTGATGGGAAAAACTGAAATGCCTGGCCTCTTTTCTGTGGATTGTGACTCAGTTTAGCAGTTGGAACAGGATGAACCTGTTTTAAATTCAATGTCAAAGCTCTAGCAATATTTTGCATACAGTTTCTCTTTGTGTTGCTGCCAGTGACTAACACTTCAGTTTAATTTGCTCAAGTAATTAAATATTTCTGAAATAACTTTTCTTCTACCAGAATTGGTGGGTCTATGTTTCTCAACCTGATTTTCATAAAAAATATTTATCGTTAATGCTGCTTGCATGTGTCTAGAATGATTTCAGTTCAACATTTTAGAGTAAAACTAATGACTAATTAGATCTTAGATTTGCCTGTTTTTTGTTATTTTTCTTTGACCCTGTTGCCTTCATCTGTGTCCGCAGTTGAAGCCCTCTACCAGAGCACATACCCAGAGTACCTCCAGTACATCTACCTGGTTGCACCCGTGTCCCTCATGCTCCTAAACCCCATCGGCTTTGCACTGTGCGAGATCCAAAAGTGGAAGAATCAGGGAAACCACCAGCAGAGAAAACTGCTGATTGTGGGACACGTAGTCCTGCAAGTCTTGAAGAACCCCATTGTATTCATGGTTATCGTAGGCATCATCGCCCACTTTGCCCTGCACCAGAGAATCCCTGCTTTCATGGCTGAGTTCATAGACGGCTTGGGCAACTCTTTTGGTGGAGCAGCTTTGTTCTATTTGGGTCTGACCATGGTGGGCCAGTTGCGGAAACTGACCAGATCCACTGTTGTGACACTGATTTTGCTCATTACAGCCAAACTGTGAGTGGAATTTCATGGCACCTGATGGATATTTTTACTAATAAATGCTTTACCATTATAGTGATACATGGTGTTAGAGGCTGAGTGAACAGAAGGGCTCCCAAATGTTTTGTGCTAATGGTTTAGATGACTCAGACCTTCTTAGACCGTAGGTCATTATAGAATTACATGTCTGCATTTTAACCACAGTTATCTAAGTGTTTCAGTTCCTCCGGTTTGCACTTTTAACTATTTCATATCTTGTTTCTTTTTTTTTGTTTTTTGTTTTTTTTTGGACTTCAAGGCTGGTAATGCCTCTTATCTGTAAGGATATGGTGGATGTTTTGGATAACAGCAGCAATACTACAAACCACTCCAGCCTCTCAGATTATGCCTTTCTTTACGGAGTCTTCCCCACTGCACCAAGCGTGGCCATATATGCTGTTTACTACAACGCAGAACTAGAAGTTGTGAGTTACAGCATGAACTACAGCTCAACTTTCTTATTTGCTTGGAATGTATCTTTTTAAAACTTTCCTGGATGTGTTTTTCATTGTGTCAGGTGACCTCTGGGATGGTGATCAGCACTTTTCTCTCAGCTCCAATAATGTACGTCTCAGCCTGGCTGCTTACCATCCACTTAATGGATCCCCAGTGTCTGATGGATTCACTTGAGAGTGTCAGCTTTAATATGAGCATAGTGGGCTTAGTGGCTCTGGTAAGTGACTGTGTAACACGCACAGATTCGTTCATAACTGGCTGTACAACAGATTGTTACTTGGTTTCTTTGTTTAGTTTTTATTCGTCTGAGAACTACCAGTCAATCGTGGCTTGATAAATCAACCCAGTTTAGCGTTTGCGCTCGTCCACAGTAATGTCACTTCCTCCTTTCAAAGGAAGTGATGTATACTTATAAAATCTTATTTTTTTTCATGTTTTAAAATACTAAACCATCTGTCTTCGGGAGGCTCAGCTGTTCACAGGATGAGTTGCCTCACTGGTTCATCACTCACTCAGACCCGCTTCCTCATTCTCACTTTCAGTGCCACTTTAAGAAACATGTAGCCCTGTCGGTAACTAACCACTTCTGGTTCTGTATTCTGCATATCCATTTAGTTTAACCGCTTCACTGTTTTCTGAAAGACAATGCTTCCTTCTTTCAGTCCTGTTGTGGCTTGAGGTTCAAGATGGATATTTTATTTAGAGGCCCAACATAAAAAAAAATCTATACAAGTAAGAAAGGCAGCACAAAAAGCAGAAGCTAAAGCCAAAGGAATGATGTACATAACACTAAACTTGAGCAAATGTGCATTGCAAAATGGCCACCCTAGAGGAAGATTATAATAATAAAGCTGCCAGTTATAATGTGACAACCATTATAATGATTTGTCCAGTGAAGAGGGAGAAACGCCTGAAAGCGGTAGATTAGAGATCTAATAGACCAGCACCCTATCAGGAATATAGCCGTACTCTTTGATGGATCCAATGTACCTGTAATTTACCACATGCCTGCTTGAAATGAGAATAAAATAATATAAAACTCTGACAGCATTCAGTTAGGAAAGGTTTACCTCTGAGGATTTAATTGGACTAAATCAATAACTGTCAAAACACCACCATCACCATCAAGTTATCTTTGGTACAACAGTATGGTATTTGACCCTATAAAGTCATTTCCATCCATTTTTACCCATGTGGTGTGTGAAAGTGCATTTGTGCTGATGAAATGAAGTCAAAGCACTGCCATGTCCTTTGTTGATTTAGCTCAGGCACTGAGGGGAAAAAAAAGCTTAATCTGATTTTTTTGTTGGTAAGCATTGTAGTACAATGTACCAAACCAGTTCACTTTATAGTGTCAAAGGTACTTGTGTCATCTCAAGATACTTTACAAAAAATGTAATTCATCCCAATCATGCATACATTCCAGCTGATCCTAGTCGTCAAACAGTCAAGTTCAGTTCATGTTTAACATGTGTTTTAAGGTTTCCATCTAAGGAAACACTGCAGATTGCCTTAACAGCATCTATCTATCATACTGTAGCACATGTAGAAATGGTGGAGACGGAAAAACTCCTCTTTAACATGAACGGTTATTTGTTTCCTTAAAAGCAAAATAGCAATGTTTCAGACAGAAATGCTGTTTCTGATTTTTAGCAGAAATCTACCAGCTTCACACAGTAACTCACAAACCTCAGCCACCTTCCTGCTTAAAGGATATGTGGGCAAACTGTTCTTCATTCTCTGACGTTTACAGCTGACATGACATCATCTATTTATGGCTGTGTCTTTCCATTTTAGAGAGGCATGTCTCTAAGGAGACTACTTAATCTGCCTTGACAAAACCAATGTTGGCTGTGATTCAGCCATGTGTCATATTTTCATGATTTTTTGCTGTAAATTTTAAAATGTTGTCAAATATTTCCACTTTTTTTTTTATGAAGTGTATTTATGTTTAGTTTCAGCAAACAGAAGAGTTTAATAAGTATGTTTTTGCATAACTGATTTTAAAATGTTTTTATTTCCTGCCAGCTGTGGACAGTTGCTGTCATGTTTTTAAGTAAAAAGTTTAAGAGACTTCCTCACATGTTTACAGTCAACCTGTTCTTGGCGCAGGTAAGCAGACAGTCTTAGTTTCAATTGTATTTTCATTTGAAAAAAAAGAACTGCAGCTCCAACTAACCTTTATCTTCAGCAAAGCCGTTAATTGTGCGTTTGGTGATGTGGTTTTCTAGCTGTTCAGCTGCATTGGGATGATTCTGTGGAACTTTGTGGTGAAGGAAGACAACTTTGTCGCGCAGGTCCTCATTTTCACGTTGCTGTCTACTTCACTCTACAGCAGTTTTATGTGGCCAGGTGAGCCGACAACACATTTATTCTCATGTAGAGTTAGTGCAACTCCAAAATCTGAATTTGATTGTTATTTTTGTGAATAAAATGTCTTTGGTTTTAGGATTAATAGCACTCTCAATGGTGCTTATGAAAAAGTATGAGGATCTTAGAGGAGCACCAGGTGCGCTGGTCATCGCAGGCTGGGGGTGAGTCACCTCTGATTCACAGAGAATTAAATCCAGGCTATGTCTCGAAATATAACCTGGATTGATATAACAAGCATCTGGTTTCTCTAGATAAATTTCATGGTTTTATGCATCAGTTTAATTGTGTTGCATTTCTGTGTTTAACTGTGTTTTGTTGTTTCAGTCCTGCAGGTTTTTAATCCAGATCAGTGCCACAGCTTCATGTTTTATGGCAGTGTTGCTAAGCTGTTTCTGTTTGACATTTTAATTGCGTAAACAAACTCATGTTTTACAGGATTCCCGGTTTGCTAACCTCTATTCTGCTCATCTTCGGCGAAAAAAGGTCTGACGCTATTGATTCTTCGTTCTTCTATGGCAAACTACAGGTATAAAACACACAAAGGAAGAATAATGCTAATGATTTTTGACATTCATAGTAAAACGTCAAAGTTCAACACTTTTTTTTGTTTTGTTTTTTTTTTTTCTTAGATCATTTGCACCACAGTAGTGGTCAGCTTCAGCATACTTCTTGGAGGATTCTCTTTGGTGTGCCTTAGTAGAGGAAGTTGGGAGCAAGATGAAGAATACGAAGACAGAGAAAGTTCATTTGAACCTTACCAGGATCAGGTGACCGAGGTCGAACCAGAAACTCAGACTCTCATAGAGCCAGAAAACGGAACAGGAGGAGGTACTTTCTACTCTGAAAATGTTTTGGATTTGACTTCTTTTTGTCAAAAAGTATTATTTGAATGGTTGAATACTTTTATTGCCATTGCACCTGCAGTGAAATTAATTGCTCTGACTGAAAAGGTGTAAACGGTTCTCGCACCATAAATGGAAAGCAAATGATCTAACAACCAGGCAGGTCATTTCACCTCATTTCCATTTTATAGTTCTGCAGTCTAGTTCTTTTCTGATTTACTCCCCTGGATGTTTGCAGCATGCTACTTTCGGGTTGAGTTGCACAAGCTATCAAATGGCAGCTTTGATGCAATATCTGTTAGTTTGTAACATTTCAGGAGTCCTGTAGTAAACCCAAGGTCGGAAAGCTAAAGGGAACAGTTGAGTACATTATTATAACAGGAAAAAAAGAACAGACATGAAACTATGTCAAGCACAATCAATAACATTTGACAATGATGTTGCATTGTCTTGTTTTTCTAATATTATGCAGCCTTACTTTTATGCATCAAAAACTATCTTGCCAAAATATCCGCAGTTGGTTATTAAAACACTTGTACAATAAGGGCAAGAATCAGTAACACCAATTAAGATTTATCAATGAGCTGCCTTAGGCAAACAATTACAGTTTAGCATTTTTTCTTGAATATACACAGTCTGTTGTGTGTGTTTTATACCCTTAAACAGAAAGTAAAATGTGAGTCATTTTAGCAGAATCACAAGATTATTTCACCACTGAGTGCATGATCATGTTCAGCTGTACTTACACTGCCTTGCAAAAATATTGATGTCTTAAATCTTTCAGATTTTAGCATAAAACAACCACAACCTTATATTGGTTTGTAATTACAAAAAACCTACTGTAAATAATACAGATGCAAAATGTAATATTATTCTTCATTTTGGTTGCTATCAGAGTGTTTCAGATGTGCCTGTGCTCCAGCCACGCCCATGCCTGACATGATCATCAGCACAAACGACAGCCTAAGCTCCCTCCCAGGTATTTCCACCGACAGCCCACTGTCACACATTCTCTCTTGCACAAATATTTTAATCTCAGTAAAACCCCACTGGGGATGCCCCAGACCTGAATCAACTTCCTTAGTTTTTAACATTTTGCTTTGAGGACTGACTGTAAGGCCACATTTGGTGCAACAGTCCTCTCTCGTGAGCCGTTTTGTTCATTTTCTGTGCGCTGCTGCCCTCTACAGTTCATTGTGAGAATGGCTGCGAGTCGACAGACTGTCTCCTTGCTCAGATGGAGGAGCTCCAGCAGGTGAAAGACAGACAAGTGGTCCGTCATGTGCTCCTGTGTCTGCTCCTGACTGTCTTCCTTCTGGCTGTGAGTAAAAAAACCACAATCATCACAAAGAGAAATACTCCTGTTTTAAAACCACAATAGAGATACCTTGGTTTTCTATTTTTTTTTTTTTTTTCAGCTGAAGGTTTTATTTGTTCCTGTAGATGTGATAATGGAATAACTAAAACAAAACATATGTTTCATGTTTCAAAAAAATAAATTATGTAATTATTTATACAAGCTTGAGCTGACACAGGACTGACCTATTTTTCAAATATACAGCTGTGGACAAATGTTGTTTCCTCTCCTGAAAAATACACGTAAACTGAGTGGAAATAAATTATTCTTTTATTTCAGTAGCATAACCTGAAACTGTAAATTTTAGAAAAAATCCAGTCTTTAATTCATGTTTATATTCAGAATGATAAAATCATTGGGGGTTTTTTGCACAATCTGTGCAAAAAAAAAAAAAAATCCAAAATCTTTGTTTCTCCTCCTGCTAATACTTTTTAAACCCCTGCCTTGCTATATTATTAGGCCAGCACTTGATCTCATTCCTGTAACATTTCACATGGTTGGACTAGAAGGAAAGGCCTTTGACCTTTTTACAGGAATGAGATCATCCAAGGTTCACTCTTACAATCTCTTCCCTTCAGCTTGCAGGTTTTCCTTAGGATTTAGGCCTGGAGAGTAAAATTCCCATTGAAAATTGTGGATTTTATCTTTTTTGAACCATTTATTTGCCATTGGATTTGCATCATTACTTTGTTGAAACACCCAGTCATGACCTTATTTTCAGTTCAGTTATTTAAAATCTCCTGATATTTTGAAAAGTTTCTGATGCCACACACGCACACATAAGTGAATTTAGAAGCAAAACGAGTCCACAATATCACAGATTCTCTACCATGACAACGGTGGCCATAAAGTGATTCTTCATGAGTGTTTATTGCTGAAAAGCACAATCTTTGTCTAATCTGAGCAAAGCACATGGTTACAGTTCAAGTCCACGAAGATTTGAGCCATTTCCATATGTTTGTTTGTGACACTAGAACAGTTTAAAAAAAAGTCAAATCTAAATTGAGTAAAATGAAAAAATGTTCTCAAATTTAATGTTTTTTTTCCTAGTGATGCTATGCAACTGAAATTACTTTAAGATTTGATGCACATCTTTACCAGAGCCACCAGTGAATCTGCAGAGTGTAACCCATCATGTTCTTCTAACCACAGAACTTTTCCAGCGGCCTGTGGTTGCTTTACAACCACCTTCATGGGAGACTCTACTTGGAGCTTCAGTTCTTCTGTGCTATAGCAAACTACGGACAGGTCAGTCTAATAAATACAGAAGTCCCTAAATCACGTAAATTCACTCCCACACAGAAGCACAGCAATAATAACCCCTTCTTCCTGTTGGCAGGGATTTATCTCCTTTGCTCTTTTTGGGTTGGACAAGAGTATTATTTTGCTGCCATTGAAGAGGTAATGTAATAAATACACAAATGAATGCAAATTTGTAAAGAAATTTACCTACGCTTCCCTGGTGCGATGGTGGTGGTCAACCTGCCGGTGGAGTGCTTCTGCCCTAGAGCAGCTGTGGCTACCATCCAGTAGCTTGCCACCGTCAGTCTGTGAATGTGTGTGTGTGAATGACTGAAGTGCAAAATGCTTTGAGGTCCTATAGGCTTGATAAAGAGCTATACAAACACAAGACATTCACCATTAGCAGGAATGTCATACTAACTTCAGATTTTTACAAATTTATTTGACGTGCTATTGAATCAAGTTGGATTGATTTTTGCAACATACCACTTCAATGATTTTTGAAAACAAGAACTGTAGTGTTAAAATGTAAACAGAGCCCCACAAATTATTGATGACTTGTCTCTTAAGTTGGAGAAAACCGAAATGCTTCTTTTAGCTGTCCACAGAGTACTGGAATCAGACCAGTTGTTGTTTTGTGTCAGAAATGCCAGAACTTATAAGTTGGTTTAAATTTTTCAGACATTTTTAACGAGGTTCACATCTTGGCCTGTTACTCTAAAAGCAGCTCTGATGGATGTTTGAAACCTCAGCAGAGTTAAATGTTTCTCATTTAGCCAAAAAAAAAACATTTAAGTAATTTGACATTCTTGCCAATGATGGATGTATGTGAACTTCTGATCAGAACTGTATTGTACCATATATATTGTATTAGGAACCTAGATTTATTTATTTTTTTTATTCTTTTAACGTGTTTTTCAGGTTATACAGTCGCTGGTTTGGAAAGAAGAAAAAGGAAGAACCTGATCTGGATTTACCAGACGACATCAGGATGACCTGCCTCCAGTTCACCAAATACCACAAACAGCAGTGTTTTAATGACATTGTTAAAAAGAGAAGGTGAGAGCTGCCCTGGTCTGAAGCTGATTAGAATCCGTCTTGAGTAAATGTGCTCCCTGGTTTATGTTTGTAAGACATTCTTGGAGGTTATCTAAACATACCTGTGAAAATATTCCTTAAATATTGACACTCTCGCGCTGTGCCTCGCATGCGTTTGTCGCTCAGCTCCTTCCCTGTGTCTGTTCAGAGCAGCAGCAGCTAAAAGCTTCATTGCCTTACAGGTGTGGTGTGAGGACCATGCTGGACTGTTTCCGCGGCTGTGAGCTGGTGGATTGGCTGCAGCAGGTGGGCTTGGCACAGGACCGCGGCGAGGCGGTCCTCTACGGGACGCGGCTGCAGCAGGGCGGCGTGCTTCGGCACATCAAGCAGGAGTACAGCTTCGAAGACAGTCGACTTCATTACTACTTTACTGCACCAAATTAAGGCATCAAAGTTGACCATTATTTTCTTCTCAAAGGGACGCATTTCAGTTTAGACATGAACGACGCAGTCGGCACACTGTGCAGAGCAGCTCTCTGTGAAGGTTTCTGCTACGTGACATTAAAGTCTAGTAGAGTAACAACAAACTCTTACTCTGCAGTTTATTCCTATTAAAAAAGGGAAAATAATACACATATTAGAGTATTTTTTAGAACCACCTCAGGCATTTTATCTAACATTAATAAAATGTGGAATTTTAGCTGATTGACTGTGATTTGGCTCAGACGGATATTCTTTCAGATAATCGGGCATTTTCAGTAAATCCTTCTTTAGCCACACAACCAGAGCCACTTATTTGGAGCTAAAACTGAATGTGCACATACTGTAATTATTTCAATTATCCTTGGTTGTGTGGGGGGGAAAAAATGCCATAAGAGTTTTTACATTACTGTAGGGGATTATTTGTCCTGCGAGGTTTAAAAAAACTCTCAAATGAGTACGTTTTTATGCAGTCATTGCATAAGTTGTATCACTGTGAGATTGGTGAAGCACAAAGAAGCCAAGCTGATGTTGCAGGGGAAAAAATGCTGCCTATCTACTGAATGTATTCATTTTTTAATAATCTGTACACGCATTATAATTCATCAACCTAAAGCCAGGCCCCTAAAACAGGGGCCTGCAACCTGCAGCTCTACACTTGTAGGTCATCAGATCCTCTAAAGTGGCTCTTTATAGCTTAAAATGCATGAAGTGACATAGAAACAAGCAAAAAGGATGTAGATGAATGAAAACCAGTAGAAAACGCACATTTTTGGAAGCATTTCAAACATTTCCTTTGAATTCATAAAGCGGAATGACACAATATGAAACTTTATTTATTTATTTTTTTTCTTCTTCTTCTTAGTCGTGTTGTCATTCATCTGCAAATTGTGCTTTATTTTATTTTTAAGTGACCAATCATTTCTAAATATACTAAAAAATATATTACTCTCTTGCAAAAAATCTAATGTTTTTGTTCCAAGACCTAAAATTGGAATCGAAATATATGGTGGTTCTTTAGTTTAAAATTATTTTTGACAAAATCAATTATTTAAATGTTTATTTCACTTAATTTTTTTTTAAAGGCAATGTAGGTTTTAAAGCTGTAGAAGGAAGAAGTTTGAAAATGTCTGGATTGTAAAGGCTGATAAACCCTGTCCTAAAGTGATAAAGGGAAGACAGGATTATATGTTCGGCATTTATTAAAGTAAGCACGGGTATTGTTACTTAAAAGTTTGCAGTTTTCTGAGCGTTGTGAGAAAATGCTCAGAAAACTGAGCATCTTAGAAAAGCCAGAGTAAATGTTTCTCAGGCCATGTTAGCAGTGTTTATAGATAGTGTTTTAATTAAAATAGTAAGCTATTTGATAGTCATAAACTGGGTCTGCCTGCTTTACTGGATGCACTGAATGTCTCATGTTGCACAATTTAGATCAGTGGAACAATATTAAGCTGTTGCTGTGAATTTCTCTTTACTCATTTTGAATGTTTATAGAACTGCTGTCCCATATTCTGTTAATTAAAAATATTTAATTTCTGGGGATAGTGCAACATCTTTTTAATTTACACATTCATGTGTACCATTAGGGCCGTCGTAGATAAAAAGAAGAAATTAATTGGCCACAGAGGAGCACATTTCTGTCAAAAAATCTCAAATGTTCTGATTAATTTCACATATTTACAAGGGAAAAAAAACCCCGGTATTTTCTGATGTTGAATAGTTGTAAATTTATAAGAAAAAGATTACTGTTTTCTGTAATTGAAGGCATAAATCTATGCCTTTAATTGCAGGCATAAATTTATGCCTTTAATTGTGGATTTTCTTTTTTTTTTTTTTTTTAAATCTGCAACTTTTTGCAGACTTTCAACAGATGAATTGTCTGACATCAGAATATCTACTTTTTTTTCTTGTAAACATGCAAAATTAATCTAAAAATTGCTGTTTTATTTTGGGTACAAATATACTCCTCCAAGCAGTGCAGCTAGATAGATATAATTAATCTACAATCGCCCTGATGCACTGTTACTACTGTATTTCTTTCAGCACATAATACTGAAATCTTCATATTTGTTATGTTAAAATATTTGTTCTTGAGGGAAAATGTGCAGCTTCTTGTCCATGTTTGTGGAAGATGCATTTAAAAGAAAAAACCTTGATTGATTTGCAGCTGAAGACCAAGACGACTAATATGTCCAACTAGTCAATCTGATTGTTGTAGAAAAATGTTCTGCTGTGTTGACTTGAAAATGCTCATCTTGACTAACCTAACACATAAATCTTGTTAAATAAAGTTTAATGCTGCTATTTTAATTATTTCAAATAAAGAGATGAATTGTCTTTTTTTTTAAGTTTGTTCTATTAATTTTGTTGCAAGTTTTGAATAAATCCTTCTTTAATAAACCTCCAATGAAATTTGTAGTGTGTTCTGCCAAATGCTGCACATCTGTTTAACTATAATATAAATTAAATATACATAAAGGTTTTTTTTTCTGTACTTTTACAATCAATGTAAAAGTAACAATATTATGATGTTGGATTCATGTGCAGTTCTGTGCAATGATTTTATTAAGTTCAGTTATATACTGGTTCATCCTATATGCACATTGGTAATTAAATCTGGCTCCAAGCAGCACATTAGGAAATGCACTGCTGCACTTTTTTTTTTTTTTATCTCACACAGCTCTTTGAGTTTTGCTGTAAACACTCAGCTCCTCCTGGACACACTCGGAGAACAGGTTCACATAGTCATCAGGTTGTTGCACACCCACTGCGAGAATATTCTCCATCTTTTTCATTGCCTCTTTCTCAAGTTGCCTCAGATTTTCTGTGATTTTCTGTCCTCTTTCCTAAAAAAAAAAATAAAAGAATACATTAACACTAAACCTCTCTACGATAAACGATCAGGTAAGAGCATTTTGTGGCTTTTAGAGTGACAAACCTTGTAAGATTCAATGATGGCGGCGATAACCTCGTGCTTCACAAACAACGGATGTTTGCGGTCTGGTTTGCTCTGGAAGCGGGGTTTCTTCTTCACGGGATCATCTGGACCAAAGCTGGGGGAGGACGTCTCCTTCAACTCACGTGCGTTTTTCACAAACACGAATGGTTTGAAAACAGACCTGTTGAACAAAGACAGAACGTTATAAATCTTCTGTACCTGCAGTTGTTGCTCATGAACTGAAAGGCTTGCAACCGAAGCACCTCTCTGGATCTGGAGTTCCTGTGAAGTAGTGAACTCCTGGCAGAGCCGAATTCGTGGGTACCACAGACACCATGCTTCCTGTTGTCATGAACATGCCCTCCATGTTGATGCCACTGTCTTTATCTCGCAGGATATCCATCATTGCCTCTGCAGTAATGTGGCCTTGAGAGAGAAAAAAAAATAGAACCATGAAGCCTCTGTCAACGTTTCCAAAATTCTTTCTGCAGAGAGTCTAACAAAACCAACCGTTTCTCTTTTCCAACAAGCTCTTCCCCTCGCAGTACCGAGTCCCAGCAGACTCTATCCTGGCTGTCGTCAGAAAGGAGTAGACCGTGGCAAAGTTGAACTCTGACTTCCCGTCCCACCATCCTTTGCTCTGAGCGTATACCCTCATTCCTGGATGCTCCTTGTCTATCTTCGTTGTTATTCCATACTGGTTGGAGATGTTCCGATATCCCTCTGGAAACAAGCCGTGAAATTATGAGATTCACCAGTAACTGAAGCAACGTGTCAAAGCTGGACCTAGATAAGGGTTCAGACATTTGAACGGCTGAAAATACATTTAATATATTACTGATTTGGTAACGTAACACTGTACTCCTAGAAAAAAATAGTGATTTTTCAGATAAATTCAGGTTTTGCAGTTTTTTCATTTTTTTGCAACACTTTTTTCATGTCACAATCACAAACTTTATTCTGACGGGATTTTATTGAAGAGACCAACCCAATAATAAAGACAATCTTAACAAAACTACATTGGGATTTGTGATTGTCACATAAAAAATTAGAACATTTTTAAGGGGTCTGATAACCTTTGCAAGACGTTGTGAATGATTATGACTAAAAGTGTGGCACATCTGTTGGGATGCAAACTAAACATTTTCTTTATTTCCAATTGCAGTTTTCTGATTACCTTCCACTCTCTCTGCTGCCCAGTACTTCCCGGATGTTTCCAGTACCCACGCTTCCTTTCGGTCTGAGATAAGGAAGCTGTTGTGGTAGGTGAACTCACTCTGATCTTCCATGCATGAGCCTCCCTGACCGTACTTCTCCAACAACGCAGCGATAACATCAACAGCTTTCTCAGCCGTGTCAGCTCGCTCAAGACCAAGTCTGCAAAATTGAAGAATCACAAATCACTTTTTCCTTTTATTTCACAAACTTGATCAGAAATCATTAGAACACGTGGAATAAGATGCCGATGGTATTGTAATAGTGGTCAATTTTATTTTTCCGATTTGTCAGATAGCTGTAAATGCCAGTACAGATCAATTCATAAAATACTTTAAAGACTCAGAGTAGACTGAATAGAAATGAACACCACAGATTTTCTTTTGTAAAAAAGGAAAAAAACTAAATTATAATTCATTTTTCCTTCATCTGTATGGGTTATTAACATGCCTGCGTGGCATTTTTACCTGACAAGGTCCATTCCAAGCAGAGCCTCCTCTCCATCAGCGCTCTCTCTGCCCCACACTGCCTCATTCCCAATGCACACTTGATGCTCATTTGCACCCATCTCAGCCCCCCACAGCCATGCTGGCTTGCTCAGCACAACTGCATAGGTGTGGGCAACCTGCTCGATCTGTATGTATGTGCACTTTTTCCACAAAAAGAAAGGGAGATTTTAAAAAGTTATGAAGTTTCATACTTAGCGAGGAGAAGTCATGAGCAACTAAATCAATGTGACACCTACCTCAACCTTCTCCTCTGGACCATAGTCTCTGGCAGGGAAATGCACAACCTCTTGGACCTCATCGCAGGGTCTGTCCGAGTTTTTCCCAAAAATGATGCGCTGTCCCTCAGAGGAAGGAGGCAGAGCCACAAAGGTGTCACAGGAGGATGGAAACATTTCAACCACAGACTAGTAGGTAGGAGAAAGTAGGAAAGTTTGTCAACCCCTTACTTTATGACAATCCCAACAAATGCAGCCACTTGTACACGGCAAAGCAACGATGTACTTTTAAACGGGTATATAAGAAGACCATACTACCTGAGGAGTCGTCTGGCAGCTGTCAGTATCGGTTTCTATTCTTGCTCGCCTGCAGGATTTCAGCAGTCAATCCACTGATACGGAAACAGGTCTGTCACGTGACAAAAAGATGAAGTTAGGTTTAGATTCGAGTAAAAAGAAACTTACTTCTCCTTATCTTCTGTCTTATTCGGAGTAAAATTAAATATTAGAATAAGAATGTATAACGATAATATATTAGAATACAATCATTAACCATGATTTAATAATCATCCCTAATAATTATGCACTCAAAAATGGACTCAATAACAACATTTGACTAAAACAAACGAAAAGGAAATGTGCCATTAAATAGTAATTATTATGTGGTGTGTATAATGGAAAGACAAACTTCATATGAATAATTATCATAATATAACATAAAACTGGTGGTGTGCGTTTGATGACGAGTTTTACACGTGACCTTATTTATACCAACATGAAACCAACTTCATCTCGCTCACTGGGTTTTATTTACAAGGAAGGGAAGCTAAGCTACCAGTGGCTACTTTAGCTCAACGTAACGCAACAGCTTACTGTCTTCTTTCAGTGCTTAACAGCCGCCATGGGGAAGTCGTTTGCTAATTTTATGTGTAAAAAGGATTTTCATCCTGCTTCGAAGTCGAATA
The DNA here is from genome assembly GCF_001443285.1 of Poecilia latipinna. NCBI lineage: Eukaryota > Metazoa > Chordata > Actinopteri > Cyprinodontiformes > Poeciliidae > Poecilia > Poecilia latipinna. Next base: position 77,800 of record NW_015113519.1, on the reverse strand, counting down.
TTAAAAAGGTAAGAGTTAAGTCACCGTAAACGTTAGCATAGTTGAGGCTAAAGAGCTTTAGCTTAGCCATTTAGCTATAGACGTGCTACTTACGATCAGAAACAAAAGCTAACATTTCACTAATCACAAAATATCAGGAAATACACATCAGCTGCTGAGGTGTGTTGATTGTGGTCTTGGTTTTAGGAATAGTTTAGCAGATTAAATTTAATGTTTTAACTGACGAGTCAATTTTTGAAAGATTTGCATCATAACAGCAGTTTGTTCTATTAAATTGAAAATTATTCAACCCTAAAATAATATAAAGATGTTATCTATTTAAGTTCCATATCTTCATTTGAACATTTAGATATTATTTTCTAAAATAATGTCCAAATATACACTTTCTAAAATATGAAAAGTCTAATTTTTAAAGACTTCATATATTTAATAAACAACCAATTACATATCAGTAGTACCAACAAAACACATTCCATGCTTCAAATGCTTTTCTTAATTAATGCCATGAACCTGTTTATTTTCTTCTTAAAACGCAGTAATTGTAATAAAGATTATTGATGAGTACATCTTCAATATTTTTAGCACTGTTTTGGTCTTAAGAGTAATTTATGTTTTTGAGTTTTTTAACGTTATATGTATGGAGAAATAGAAAATCTGCTATGAATACTCCTGTCTTTTTAGGTATGGATGGCCGAACAGAAACTAACATTCGAGAAGAGGAAGCAGGAAGACCTTATGCAGGCGTATTTAAAAGAACAGGACACATACAATAACAGGTTAGTGTTGGCCTTTTGAAACAAATCTCTCTCAAGGACGCCTCCAACTTCATACATTGTGCACCTTAACTATGAGTCCTTAAAAAGAAGTGCAATGTCTTTTTTTTTTTTTTCTTTTAACCTGCAGGTTGTTGATGGGAGACGATCGTGTTAAAAATGGACTCAATTTTATGTACGAAGCTCCTCCTGGAGCATCCAAAGGTAAATTATCTCTTGCTCAGGGCAGCTCTTCAAAATATTATCGCTGCATTTCAACTTCTTGTTAAGGTGAAGACTTTGTGTGTTTAATATTTGTTTTTCTTTCTTTAATTCTCCAAAACTTGCTTCTGACCTGAAGAGGAAAAGAAAGAGGTAAATTAAATAAAATTAAATAAAAATTGAGGCTTCAACTTTATATATTTCTCAAAAAGAAAGTAAATCATTGTTTTTGTATTTAAGTAAATACCCATGTTTTAATACATCTCTTATCTCAATGTTCTTATCACTTACAAATAAGTATCATAAACATGGTGTCACATTTTTGAACAGGATATAGCTTAAAACAAGCCATGTGCTAAATTTCCTCTAAAATTGAATTTTAGGAGAAATTCAAATGTCTTGCAGATTAAAACATTATTTTATAGTTTAGATTGTAAAATCATGTGAGTAGTAGCAACCACTGAAGAAACATTAATACCAAAAGAGTTTGCTTCCTAGGAAGGAGAAGAAGAGTGCAAATTTGAATGGCAGAAGGTGGCTCCTCGAGAGAAGTAAGTGGTGGTTTGTAACATTTGTAGTCAGAATTTCAATCTGTTGTTTTTGTATGATCACTTGTTGTTTTGTTATCTCTTAGGTATGCGAAAGATGACATGAATATTAGAGATCAGCCATTCGGTATCCAGGTAAGAGATGATTATTTTAAACAGATTTTCTCATTTTAAAATTAACTCTAAACTTCTGTAATCAGCGAACTGATAATGTCACAACAGAGGTGGGGCAAACACATTCCACCCAAACATGTGCACACTAAAAGCCCAAGGCCTTGCATCATTATCCCACTGTGTTTATCATCACTGTCTCCCGACAACGACGTTAGAAAAGTTTACACATTAGTCTCACGGAGAGCTTAAACTGAAGTCATACCAGCTGCATTTCCATTAGAAATTAGGGCTGTGTAATAATATCAATTTTGCGATATATATCGACATTTTCTTTCCTAGAAAAAAAATCGATATTCATCCGCAAGTATCGTAACATCCAACTGTCACCTTGCTCACTCACTGCTTGCTTTGCCGGGAGAGTGATTAGGTCATCAGGTTTAGAGTGAAGCCTGATGACTTCACTCTAAGTCATCAGGCTTAGAGTGATGACTTAGCCTTAAAGAACCTTGACCTTTTTTAAGTGTCAAGGTTAAAAAAGCCATCAAACTATTCAAAGCAAGGTACTTAGTGCACTTTATTTACTTTACAAATGCATGTAAGCTACAGTTTGTACTGTTTCAATTAAAAGAAACATGTTTTCT
>NW_015113519.1:42464-72574 GCF_001443285.1 Poecilia latipinna | reverse complement strand
ATAATATCGATATCGCGATATACATCGATATTTTCTTTCCTAGAAAAAAATCGATATTCATCCGCAAGTATCGTAACATCCAACTGTCACCTTGCTCACTCACTGCTTGCTTCACCAGGAGAGTGATTAGGTCATCAGGCTTAGAGTGATTCCTTCAGATGTTAAGTGTCAAGGTTAAAAAGGTATCAAACTATTCAGAGCAGTGTACTTGGTGCACTTTATTTACTTTATAAATGCATGTAAGCTACAGTTTGTACTGTTTCAATTAAAAGAAACATGTTTTCTCACCACTTCTTTGATTCATTTTGTCCAGCTGTCGATAAGTTTGTGTCCATGTCCAACCAGAGCCAGGTATTGTGTAGTTGGTGCAGGTATTGTGTAGTTGGTGCTTTTAATCAGTTTTCAGTTAAATTAATTCAATTCAACTCTATAACAGTCACAAAATGTCACCAAAATCACTGCGTCCCTCTAAAATCTTTCAGAAAATCGCAAAAGTGTATGGAATTGTATCGTTTGCTGAATATCGCAATATATATATATATCATATGAGCAGAATATCATGTATCATATCGTATCATGAGATTATTGTATCACTACAGCCCTGTTAGAAATGTGCGCAAAACTTTTCCGATATTTTGGTAATGTCGAAAAAACACAATTTTGCAATTGCGGTTTTATTTCCATTAAATAAGAAATGCCATTAAAATCACACATGAAAAGCCAGATAACAAGTTCCTTCTTTAACGAGCATGGACACACTGACACGTGATTCCCACTTGAACAAACAGCATGCAAAACCACTTTAGTCATGCAGTTAAATGTAACAAACCTTGACTTTAAAAGGACAAAAATGTGCCTCGGTTTCCTTGATAGAGAGAATAGTTTTGTTTAGACACGTAAAAACAGACTAACAGAAAATGAAAGGATTACACCATTAGCAGGCAACTAAAACCTTTATCTAATTTCTACTAACCTCAGCTGAATATTTGGTTTGTTGATCCATTTACAGACAAAAAAAGTAGAAGTTTTCTGTTTGGATATTTCATTTTTGAGTATTTTCTTTTACAATGGTAGTCCAAGGCAACCATGGAGAACTCTGCAGCTTTAAAATGTTGCCAGATTGATTAGATCATCACTGAAATAAGCGTAACGGCACAAAGACGCAACGGTTCTAAAGTTGAGAAACTATATATAAATATATCTATAGAGGAGGAGAAAATCCCTGTCAGAACTAAAGCCAAGAAAGACCTGAAGGTAATTGAGTCTACAAGTTCAGTAGAATTGGAGCAGAGCGCAGAATAAATATTCAAGCTAAAAAGGAATGGAGTTCCAAGAATGCTGGAACGGCAATTTATTTTTACAGCCTTTTAGCATAACTAGATATCTGCTAATATCTAGTTATGCTAGATAACTAGATATCTAGTTATGCTAGATATCTAGTTATCTAGCATAACTAGATATGCTAGATATCTAAGAGTAGGAGAGCTTGGTTTGGCAAGCTTGGTTTGACAAGCTTGAAAAGCTTGTCAAACACAGCACTCTGCTTCATTACCACGTTTGCTTAACTTTTATTTTTCCAGGGGAATAAAATCATCAAGTTTAGTACCAACACTGGACAGGTTACGACACATACACATGATCAGCGTTTGCCTCAAAGTCATGGAAACGTCCTTAAAACGTATTCTAAGGAAACCCCTACAAACATTGAGTTTGGTCTTTCTTTTCCTTTGTCCATTTACATTCGAAACCGATTGAGCATTTAAATGCAACATTTCCTTTCATAAAGTTACCATGTTGACACAGAGTGATGAAATAATGCCGAGAGCAATTTTTTTTTTTTGTTTGTTTTTTGGTGATGCACCAGTTAACTGGGCAGAGATTGGATTTAGCCAGTTTTCCATTGATTGCTTGGTCAACATGTCTAATACACAAAAACACAAAAACAAAACATTAAATGCTTCCAAACTCTCCCCAGTCAAAAAACCAACGTATATTTTCATGCGTTTAATGTCTTCAGTAAATATCATGGACTTATGCTTCAATGTATAAGTCCATGAATTATTTCATTGTGGGTTGGGTTAAAAGGTACTGCGCTTCATTAGGGAACCTGTAGCATGTTTTTCTTGTTAAATATTTTATAGTCCTACAGAAAAAGTAGAATAGTTAAAGTTGAAATCTGGGAACCAGTATTTTAGTGGGAAAGCCTGGTTGTGCATCTCTGCTTGTATTATTGGAGAGAGTTAAGTAATTTTGACAAACCCTCTGGTTTTAAGAGCATGATTTGAAACAACTACTGAGCTCGTTCTTGTTTTTAGAGTATATTACCTACATCTTCAGTATTCAGATAGTTATATTAAACTTCAGCGATTTCTTTTTGTGCTATAATTAGAAACTAATTGTCTGTACATAATTCTGGCTGTAAGATTTGTCTGTATTTTGATTCAAATTTAGACATTTTTCATGTAAATTTCAAATGTTTTTCTTGTAAAGTGTCTTGAAATGATGTTTGTTGCTCTGTAAATAAACTAAACAGGATTGCTCTGTTTCTCAAGGTGCGCAACGTGAGGTGCATCAAGTGTCACAAGTGGGGCCATGTGAACACGGACAGAGAGTGCCCGCTGTTCGGACTGTCGGGGATCAACGCCAGCTCAATGGCCACAGACGAAACAGCAGGTAATGCAGGTTTAAATATCCTCCTACAACATTGTTGTCATTTTTATCGTAACTCAGCCCAATGCAAGCTTCAAACAAGTAGGTTTGAGTTTATGTTGCCGTACGGGTGAGTTATGAATGATGAAGCATGAGGTCTGCTGACATGTTTCTGCAGCGTGCCTTGTGTCGGTGAGGTTGAGGAGCCTGCACATGGCCTAGCTCTTTCATTCTGCAGGAGCTTTTATCTGTCTGGCTTCTTGCTGCACTTTCCTCCTCAGCTTCAGCTCCCGCTTCCCTGCCCTGAGCTGATTCTGAGTTCTGCAATCAGTGAATTGAGTTGTAAAGTAATAATGTTTACCCTGGGAGAGTCCAGTCAGTGGGGCTGATGGTGGAGTGCCGTAATGGTCCCCCTCCTGTGCCGGGAGAAGAAAAAAATGTAATTATTGTGTATTCTGATTCCCTTAACTGCTGCTTTGGCAGAGAATGATATTGTATGATTTGCTCAGCCGGAAGTGGAGTGAGTTGATTTGATGTCCCATTTTGTTAACAAAGCCGCCTCTGAAATTCCCACTGTGGAGATAGCGGACTGTATGCCTTCCCACATCAATAGGACTCTGAGGCTGTGATTTGTGCCAACAGGCCCGTCGATGCACCCCTCCGAGTTAATGGCTGAGATGCGGAACAGTGGCTTTGCCCTGAAGAAATGTGTCCTTGATAGGAGTTCTACTGTTTGTGATCCAGCGCAGGTAATTGTCTCACTGTCACCTCGGTGTGCACAAGACGATATACAAACACGCATATATACAGCTCTGGAAAAAAAATAAAAAATTAAGAGACCACTGCAAAATTCAGTTTCTCTGATTTTACGTTTTATAGGTATACGTTTGAGCAAAATCAACATTGTTCTTTTATTCCATGAACTAATGACAACATCTCTCTGAAATTCCAAGCAAAAAATGTTGTATCTTTTTGCAAAAAAATGAGAAATGGTCAAAATAACAAAAAAGATGCAGTGCTTTCAGACCACAAATAATGCAAAGAAAACAATTTTGCATTCATTTAGAAATAATACTAATGTTTTAACTCAGGAAGAGTTTGGAAATCAACATTTGGAGGAATAACCAGGAGATTTTCAATGGTTTTCAGTGTAGTAGTCTCTTAATGTTTTCGAGAGTTGTATAGTCGTACACCCTAAACGTAGACGACCTGCTCAGCTGCTCCATGAAGCCCTGAAGCTTGTTAGTGAACATTAGTGAACAGATGGCATCATGAAAACCAAGGTACACAGCAGACGGGTCAGGGAGGAAGATGTGAAGGAGTTCAAAGCGTAGTTGTGGTTTAAAACAATTACAGAGTACTGCCCAGTTGTCATCTGAAACCGTAACGACTGGTTGTCATCTGAACTGTCCAGCCGGGCCATAAGAGCTTTAATCAGAGAGGCAGCCTAGAAGTTGATGCTAACACTGGAGGAGCTGCATGGATCCACAGCTCAGGTGGGGAACTGGGTGCCTCTTAGTGACCAAACATTCATTATTAAAATAAAACCATCTCTGCATTGCCACAAGCCATGTGGAGAGCAGTCTCTATGTTTGTACACCTAGTAGGAAGATATCCCTAAAGCTTAGTGGACATTTTTTCCTCTGCTGAACAATTGTTCACTTGGCGTGTGTTGCTCCAACATCTAAAATACCTACAAATGCATAAAAGTTTGTGGGGTTTTTTTTATAAACTGCAAGATCTGATGATGCCTTCACATGTTGGTTGTTATTAGTCTCAGATAAAACTGATGAAATATCTGTTTTAAAAAAATTTATTTGGTCCCTACGGAAGATGTTATATGCATCTGAATGTGCAAACTAATATTCTCCCTGTGGCAATAATTTAAATGTTTATGCTTTATAAGGAATATGTTGCCAGCGATGAAGAAGATGATCCAGAGGTGGAGTTTCTGAAATCATTAACCACCAAGCAGAAACAGAAACTGCTCAGGTAACAACAAATTCAACATTTTCTTATTTTTTATTTTTTTTGCTAACCTCTTTGTTTTAAATTTATCTGAGAAAGTATATCAGAAACCCTCATATTGATAAAATACACAATCACGTTTTTGGATCACAAAAAAAAAATCCAATCATTAATAAGTTTGTGTAATAAAGACGTATTAAATCTTATTGGGGGCTTTTTTGTAAAGAGATTCTGACTTTATTATGTTTTTCCATCTGCTGTAAACATTTAGTAAACTTTGTGGTCATTCATTTAAAGTAGAAAATTTTAAATAATTGTTTTTTGGGGGTTTTTTCCCCACCGCATTTTACAGAAAACTTGACCGGTTGGACAAAAAGAAGGCCAAGAAGAAGAAGGGCAAAAAACAAAAGAAGAAAAGCAAAAGGAAGCACAAGAAAAAGCAGGATAGCAGCGACAGCTCGAGCGACTCCTCCAACAGCAGCAGCAGCAGTGACAGCGACTCCGATTCAGACGGCCACAGCAAGTCCAAGGGCCAAAAGAAGAAGAAGAACAAGAAAGAAGATTCCCGTCGGGATAACAGCTCAGAGAGCGAGCGAAGAGTCAAGAGTCAGAGAAAGCCCTCCTCTCACAGAAGCAGGTCACAGAGCCCCCACGCTGGACAGAGGAGGGCTAAAGAGGACTCTGGAGATTATAGACAAAGAAGGACAGAAAGGGGAAGGAGCAGGAGTCGCAATCGCAGCCCCGAGAACAAGATCAAGCTGGAGGGAGGTCAAGAGAGAAGGAGGAACAACAGCAGAGGCAGGCAGGAAGTCAGCAGCTCTACGGCTGGATTGGACAGAAGTAGAAGCCGCGAGAGAGGCAGGGAGGACCGGGATAAAGACAGACGTCACAGTGGAGATGGTGAGAGGAGCAGAAGAAGCACAGACGGAAACAAAGGCAGAACAGCTGATAGGAGGAGCAGAAGCAGAGAGAGGAGAGAAGAAAGAGAAGTTCGGGGAAGAACTAGGAGCAGGAGTAGGGATAGGAGAGAGAGAAGCAGGGAGAGGATAAAAAGAAAATATTAATTTTTTTTAATCTAAAATGTTCTCTTTATAATTTTAATGCAAGAAAATGCAAGCATGTTTTCGTTTTTGTGTTGTTTTACATGATCGATAAGAGTTGGAAATCCTGTAGGATCTTGGAATCTTTTTTGTGCACAAACTGCGCGTTAGTCTAGTTTATCTCCACTAGGGGGAAGCAGTGAACAGAAAATGTCAACAAGCGCCTCGGTGCGCTCTCAGCCGTGATTTTATTAGAGATGTATAAACTGTTTATCATTGGAAACAATTTTGTTCGTGGAATTGAATTTAATATTTATCAACAGTCTTCATGAAAAACAACTTTCTGTGATTTATTCTCCATCTGTGGTCGTTTTTTTTTTTTTTCTTTTACGCATCAATGCAGCATAGAAGCCTGTTAATTCCTTTCAAATAAATGATACATTTAACGTGGAATGATTCTGATTTTTCTCTTATTTGCGTTCAAAGGAATATATATAAATAACAGAAAAAATATGAAAGATTAATAAAACAAATTGATAAAACTAAACAATGTAATATTATTTAATGTAAAACAAAATTATTTTTTATATATTGAAAAGTATTTCCTTAGCTACTGAATACAGGTGAAATGTGACGCTGTGTGTGTTTAAAATTTAACTGGTCCAATTATTTTCCCTCTCAAACCAAATGTTTAATGTATTTTTTTAGCATTAAAAAATACATTAAGAAAATCGCTGGTTTTAAATATTTTCTGCAGGTCACAAAGTAATTTTATAAATACACTTTGTGCAATTTTTCGCTGCATTTTTAAATATGTTAAATAATCGAGCTATTAGCAAAAAACATTGTCAATTGTAAAATAATTTTGATATTTTGCTAAGTCGGCCAATTGAATCAACAAAATCATACATTTTTTCTTTTGAGTTTTTTCTTTTGTTTTTTTTATGTATTTTTGCTAAGAACAAATTGAATGGCTAATGTCATAGTTTTACAATCTGGCAGCTTCCTTTTAAAAAACGCAGTTGCACAAAAGGAAATGAAAATAATTTCCCTCCCTATTGCCTTCTGCTCAATTTAACATCCTACTTATGGGGGGTAAAAATGGAGGCTTGTCTGGGTGAGATGCTCTTCCATGATGTATTCCCAGTCCCGGATTCATGCTGTAATTATTCCCCGTCTCTCTCCCTCTCTCTCTTTTTCTTTGGGAGTCGGACGCTGCACTGGGTAAGCACAAAGAAGTCAGAGAGCATCCTTGAACCTTTTCAGTGCGGGGCCACTGATATTCAAATAACACACAGGGACCATTTGACTGCGGCGCGCAGAAAGCATTTAAAATTCAACATTTGCATTTGACTTTTTGCCCCCTTCTTTCCCTCGCCAGAAAAAGAAATAACGCTCTTCCCGTTATATCCGTGTTTTCCTGCGAAAAAAAAGTCCATTTTTTATTTTTTTTTAGTAATATTTGCTATGCAAATTAAAGCAGTTAATTTGGACAATTAGAATAAAAATCCGGGGACTTTTGTCAGCGGAGCCCCCCGATAAAGTGAAAGTGAACAATAGATGTCTCGGAGATTAATTAGATATTTGATAAGACACGAATCCCCTAACCGCAAATACAAGACACATGGGGCTGCGACGTGCTCCAAGTCATAATTAATACCATTTAACAAGATTTTCATTTGGGCATGAAATGTCTTTTCCGGGGCATTAAACATTAATTTATTCCATAGGGGAAACCATGGAAGCAAAAGGTGTTTTAGGGGTTAAATTATGTATATATATATATATATATATATATATATATATATATATATATATATAACATTTTTTTCTACATTAAATCCTGACAAATAAATATAAACTCTACATCACACGGCATGTTTTAAACATGTTTTAATTACGATAAATGAAGGTTTTATACGTGTGACTTTATACAGGTAAACATTTATATATAGATAATTATTTTTTTAGCAAAGAAATAAAAAAAATGATAAACAGAAGTTTTGAAAAGCTGTGTTACATACATATCCACAAAAGTGCGTCGAAAAGCAAAACTCCCTGATTTCCAGGATACCAACACGAAGAAAACAATCAGAGCCTATAACATTTACATGAAAAATAACACACTTGATTTTTTTTTTTTTGTTATTTTTTGAAGTCGTCAATATACAACACTGTCCAAGCAAAGTTCAACAGGGTTTGGCGCAGCATTTTCTCATCAACATCCTTTTCATTTTTTTCCCCCTCCCAAATATTCCTACAGTAAATTAAAGTTTTCTTTAGGATGAATTTACGAATGACATACTCATCACGCCAGAGAAGAATATATATATTTTTTAAATTTTGCAGTTGATTTTGGAAATATTTCCCCCACCCCCCTCTTTTTTTTTCTTTTTTTTTTCAAAAGTCTGTGAAATTGGACCCGTTTTCATTGTGCAGTTTATTTAATAAGCTGCTGTCTGTTGTTTGTTTTGGAGAATTAAACCTCACGGTTCGTCGTGAGGAGACGGATCCTTAACTGTAATTCTGGGGTTCACCCCCTCTAAAATAAGTTCTGGGGATTCGGACCTCGGGGTCTCCAGGTTACTGGTGTCGGTGTCACTGTCGCTGCCCTTTTTGCCCCCTCCGCCCGCCGTGTGCGTTTTGATGTGCTTGCTCAAATGGTCACTGCGCATGAAGCGCTTGTTGCACACCGGACAGGCGAACCTTTTTTCGCCGGTGTGGGTGCGTAGGTGTCTCTGAAGTTCGTCGGACCGAGTGAACCTTTTGCCGCAGAAAAGCCAGTTGCACACAAAAGGCCGCTCGCCGGTGTGCCACCGCAAGTGCGCCTTCAGGTGGGATGTTTTCCCATAGACTTTACCGCAGCCCGGGATGTGGCAGCTGTGCAGTCCCTTCCTCCGCAGGCTGGCCCCGGCGGGCCCCAGCCGCTCGGCCTCCTGGCAGTTCGGACAGTCACACGTCGCTCTGCCGGAGTACCGCCTGGAGGACCGGGATGAGCTACTTATTCCTGACGTGCCGCCTGAAATCATGGCGTTGGCGGCGGAAGCGTCCGTGTAAGTGGGAATGACTGTCTTGAAGCCGTCCTGCGTTAACAGGTGCTGACTGGTGGACAGCAGGTGAGATGCGGACGGGCTGATCCCGGTGGAGCTGAACGCCGAGTGCGTCAGCGAAGAGAAGTCCGGGTTGTAGCCGCTGAGCTGTGAGTGGATGGCCTGGGGCGTCCCAGAGTGCAGCGAGGTCTGGAGTGTGCCGGCGGGGTTCTGCACGTCCAGCCACGACCCGGGGTTGCTGTGGACGTCCCACCACGAGGATGCGCCGTTGGCGACGTCGCCGGAGATGGTGGAGTGGAAGCCGGACTTGTACCACGACTCGTATGGGTGCGCCATCCCCACCCGCGGGTACAGCGTCTCCGCCGACGTGTGCACTTTGGAGATGAAGGCGGACTGGCCGGAGTCCTGCGTCGTGACGCCGGCAGAGTTGGAGAACAGACCGCTGTATTCGGTGGAAAACGCGGAGGAAGTCGGCGAGGTGGAGGCTAAGCAGAAGGCGCTGTTGCCCGCGCCGCTGGTCGGCGTCAGTCCAGTTGAGGCTCGGCTCGTCGCCACCGTGAAACCGGGGAGGCTGGAGCCCAGGTTGCAGCTGGAGGAGGACCTTTTCCACGGGTGAAATCCGCCTTTGGAAAAAGCACTGGAGTCTGGCAAAGTTGTCAGAGGACTGGTGTTGCCGATTTTGTTGCAGGTTGCAGCCAGCATTGCGAGGGGTGTAGTTCCAAACCGTGGCTCTTCCTGAGGGCACACAGAACAAAGTTTCTCTTTAAAAACAAGCACCAGCAAATACCGTGAGGAGCTAAATATGGAGTATTTATGAAGTAATTATATTTCTAAGACATGGCACAGATCATTTATTGGCACAGACATATATGTTCCAGTCATGTGAGCAACACAGAGCAGTTTTAATACGTTTTCTAAACACAAGTAAAATATCAAAACCGCCACATAGTTTTCATACTGATGGTTGCAAAACTTTAATTATAAGAATCTGCAGAAAGTGGTCAAATAAAAGGCTGATATATCTGCAATCTGTCCAAGTTTGCTTTAAAGTTAAAAGTGCTACATTGTGGACACTTTTCCTCTTTTATAAAACTTTTAATTTGTGATTCTCTACAAAAAAAAACTGAAGCAAAAATATATATTTTTTTGCAAGCAAAAATATATATTTACAAGTGACAACAAACGCAAACATGGAAAAAAAACAAACAAAAAACATCAACAACAAAGTTTTTCAGTTTTTGCGAAAGAAAACAACTTTTTTTTTTTTAGGCGACTGAAGTCAGACTCACTCCGAGTATAGACGTAGCCATATCCGGGCTCTGTGCAGCGCCGAGAGTGTCCGCGGTATCGAGGCTGTATGACTCCAATGTGATTGAGATTTCACCGCGTTGTGACTCGGGTCACACGGGTTTGTTTCTCTCTCTTGGCTCGCAGCTACCCCGACACTACCTAGTTGTAGCGAGCGTGTTCTTTGAAGTACAGCTGGAGAGGACGCGCAGCCAATCTCGTGGCCGCATTCTTGGTCGGGGGTTCGTTGTCAGCCAATGAGAAGCACGACCGCAGAGAGAAACACCAAAAACCCCGCCGTCAATCATGTGCCGTGCAGCCTCTTGCCTCAGACTGTCACCCAAAGGCGCGATTTGATCTAATTTTTTTTTTAAATGCACGCAGTTTATTTTTACGCATTCTCACACGAAGGGCGCAATGTCCCCTCTCTTTTTGATGGCAGAATGGAGTTCGCGCTTCAGATCTCCAGGAGGTAAGCGTTTCGCTCATTTTATTAAAAGCGTTTGGCGGCACTGCTCTGAGCTTCCATCCTTATTTTCGATATTTAGATCATGGCCAATACAGCATTTAAAATTTGTTTTGGTTTAACTTGGGGATTACTTTATCCAAACAGGCTGGTTGCTGCCAGTGATATGTGTCATGCATGCCATGCTGCTGGTTGGGGGGTGGGGGGGGGAATCAGCTGCTCTCAGAGGCTATTATTTATTCTATTAATTTGATAAGTCGGAGTTGAAGAATTTATAAGTGGGGGGATGGATGAAGTTTGGAGTGGGCCTGCAGCTGAGCGCTCCCATGAGAGCGGAAGGCGTAAAACCGCATGTCAATCCAAATCAGATTTGGAGACACACATCTTAATGGATTAACTTTACACTTTTTTATTACCTTCCAGGTTTCATTAGTGTTGTTTTTTTTTTTTTTTTTTTTTTTGCTTTGACGCACGCGTTTCCTCCTGCGCACTTGTCTGGGAGTGCAGGTGAGAGGTTAATTAACAACGACAGCTTGTCTTATCAGCACTTGTTGCAAAATTCTTTAAAGGCAGGAATTTAAATTCTGCATCCTGCAAAGGTCCATGCGCTGCATGCACTTAACATGCATTTCCAGCCTAATTGCACATCCAATTAAACTAGCTCAACGACGAGGACGCCGTGTTATTACTATAGTTTTTTTTTTTTTTTTTTTTTTTCAAAATTTAGATGCTTGCAATTGACTTGTCAACAAGCACGCACATAGAAGCTTGTTAAAATGCTCGGAGATAATGACGCAATGTAAAAGTGACCTGCTCTGATGCGATTCGTCTTTTCTTCTCTCTTTTTTTTAAGTTAAAGCAATTTTCCAGTGAAGAAAAAAAAAACAGTTTGACCAAAGGATGTGAATCACCGTATTCAAAAACGGGCAGATAATGCTCTATTATGTGGTGTGAATGCTGCCAGTAAACACAGGCGCAATTTGTTCAAATGCTCTTCCTTTTCTCCTGCTCCAGAGCCTCCCATGCACCTTTTGGAAGGGGTGAATAAAAAATCGTCCTCATCAGGAAGTGAACGCTGCGAAGAAAGAAATTAAATCGTTTTATTTTGCAACCGTGACAATTTTTTGGGGGGAGGGGGGGGGAGGCTGGTAACTTTTGCAACATGCAGAACTGATTGTCGACATTTATTTTGGTAATAAACTTAGATTATTTTGGATTCTGGAAATACATACATCCATCACAGCAAATATAATAATAATAATAATAATAATAATAATAATAATAATAATAATAATAATAATAATAATAATAATAATAATAAACATTTTAAAATAATTTACAGCAATAATTGTTATTTTAAGGAGATCTGTGATCAGATTAATTTGGTTTATATGCAATAATTAAATAAATTAATTAATAAATAAGCAAATTAATTAATTATTAATGCAAAAATAAATCAATTTGTTTGGAGAATAAAAGCATTTTATCCCCTTAATGGAACTAGAAGACTGAACACACTCTTTCCTCGTCACTCGACTGAAAACTCAGAGTTGAATCTGTAATACCGCGCTGCATTCGTGAGCACTTCTCTGTGGCAATTAGGAGCCCATTACAAGCCATTAGATTGATCAATGTACCTTAAACAATGGGAATGATTTATTTGGTCGAACAAAACGCTCTGCATCTATTGTGACGAGTCTAAGTGGGGGTGCATCCATCAACAAAAGATAAATGATTATTTCAGATCTATTCATTTCTGAGTTTTTCCCCCGCAAAATGCACTTTGCCTCAAATCCAGATTATTAGGAGCTCATTTTCTGCATGCTAAACCCAGGCAAGCTTTACTGGATTGGGCCAGGGCTCGCTGGTTGCGCACGCCTCAATTTGTACGTCTGTGGAAGGAAGTTTATTTGAGGATGTTTAACTAATTGTTGTAATTTCGTGCGCCCATGTGGCTACACCTGTTCCTCTCTAAGGGGGTCTGGGTAAACTGTGTGTGAAGGGATGTTGCGCGGTGGATCTGTGCTGCTTCCTGTCTGACAGCTCCATCTACTCCAATGAAAAGTGCATGTTTTTGATTTTCCCCTGAAATTTGTTCTTTTTTGTTGTTGTCTAGAAACCGCTTCTACACCTTAATTTTGTTTTGTCTACAATCAGACAATGTCTTCCTTCATTTTCTATTTTCCTTAAGATTTTCACAGAACTTGCTGCAAGTTTTCCAGCGTATTCACTCCGTAATTTGGAAGACTAGACAAGGCCTACAATAAGAAAACACTTCAGCAACATTGTTCATCCTGACAAAAATGCCAGTATCTCTTCTTACTGGCAATAAGAAGAGATACTCAAGATTGATTAATAAATCAGTTTTGTTTTTTTTGTTTTGTTTTGGGGGTTTTTTTCCAGCTCAGGCAAACAGTATGGGCCTGGTTGCCTGCAGGGGCAGATCTGCAAATTTGTCTCCATTGAATGAAAGGAGGATATATTTCATCTGGCTGAGGCAAAACCCATTACAAAAAGACAAAGACGACAAGGCAGAAAGTTGATCCATAACTGTGTTACATAAAGGCGCCGCCTTTAATGCTGCCAAGCCTCTAACCAGGCCTAACTGGCCTTTTCCAAATACATTGCACAGGGTGGGTTTTATAGCTGCTCATTAACCCACAGTGATACTATTGACAGCTAAATATGGAGGTGCAGGGTCAGCTCGCCAGCTTACAGTGTCAACTTACATTTCCACATGCTGGATGCTTCTATTTTGAGTGCATGCAGACAGCGTAGGAGCTGAAGCGCTTGCAGTCAGGCTGGTTATGTTTAAGGACTGAGCTTCCCCCCCACTGCCTGTGAATGAATGTGCTTTTCTGAGTGTGTCATCTGCTGTGGAAGTCGATTCAGAGTTTAAGAGTGGAGACATGGCTCCAAAAAAGGTGTGTTTTGTGAAAGAAGAAAGGTTTCATTCAAAGAACGTTTATGTATAATGGCAAGTGCTGATTTTGACTGCAGACATGTCCACGGTGTCTTCGTTAGGCCAAAGGAGATGATGCACCAAAGCCACCGCCGCTGATTGGAAGGTTTGGGACTGCTCTGAAGATAGGGATTGTCGGATTGCCCAATGTTGGGTAAGTATGGCTATAATGGCCTTCTCTGTACATCGCTGTTACATTCTTTCTTTTCTTTAATCATACATATACAAACAGTAATATGTGCAGAGCAGAACATTGTTGCAAGTCACTGTAAAAGCAGAACTTTAAAAGTATGAAGAGGTTTTGTAAAAAGTCTGTTCTCCGAAAAGAACGCATGCCCCAATGCAAACAAAACTTTGGAAAAATGATCTTCGTTTCAGTGTGGAAGACGTACCAGTCGTTCTTTCGCTGCAACGGCTGGTAAATGTCTGAAGCCATGTGCTCTCCTTTCTCTTCTCTTTCCTTTCATGCCTATCGGATTTCGCTTTCTCTTGAACTGCTCCAAGCTACTTGTCCTGTCTTCTTTTATATGTTTTCTGTTTAGGTAAAGAAGATAGCAGAGAGTTGACGTTTACAAGAATTTATTATTTATGAGTTAGGATTATTGCCACCATTTGTCTTGATTACAAAAGAGTACGCAAATGCCATAAGGTATTTTCCTGAGGTTCTACAGTTGTTCTATACAAAATGCAAATTTATGATTAGACGACAGCAAGCAAAATGTTTCATACTTTACAGATCAGAAACTTAAACTTTCCTTGGATCTGAAAAGAAAACTTTATAGATTTTTTTTTCCCTATTTCATACATGTATCAAAGCTGAGAACTCTCACCATTTCCATTCAATGAACACATCAACATTAAATGCCCATCTTTAAGTTGAATATAAAAAGATGAAGAGCAGTATATGTTTTGTAGCATAAATGGGAATTATCTTGTAGTTTCTTAATTTTCTGTTAGATTCAAAACTAACTGCTAACTCTATCACATGACCTGGGTCTAAATGAGAGGAAAGGGAGGAAACAGTGTTCCATGTGCAATCCAGTCATCTCTTTTTAAGGTATTTTTCTTTGAAGAGTGTATGTGTATTGGGATCAGGGGTGCTGAATTCACTGAGTTCTGTTGCATCTGGAGGGGTACATTACTTTTATCATGCTGTCAGTGTCTAATTTTGATTATTACTAATCAGAAAGCAGGGTGATTCTAGCTTGACCACTGCCTCATTTCGCAATTCTGCTTGATTCTCATCTCCCTTCAGTGCTCCTTCTGGGATTTCTCCCATTGAGTTTAATTTTTCTCATTGAATATCAACCAGGGAAACTAATAAACATGGGGAGTAGTTTCTAATGATTGATGTTGATTTTCTGTATCGTTTTAGAATTGTAGTCTGCCTATATAGGGTTGTAGATTGACAATGGTAGCAGAGGAAGAGAATGAAGCCATTCAGTCCATGTTGGCCACGCTTCCAAATATTGAGCAATTAAAGTCAGATCAAGAGGAATAATGTATAAGTTATTTTACTGCCGACAAAGATGTTGTGATCCTACACCCCACAAGGTTGTTCACATCATATGCAATTTCCCGTACGCTTCATTGAGGAAGCACATTATATACATCACAGCTAAACATTAGCAATTGGGTAAATTCAGATCCAATCGTTTAAAGCTTCAACAGAGCCCACGCCTCGAGTCAGCAATCATTTCTCAATAGCCAATGGTCCAGATCCTCTCTATGAAGCAAAGTGAAGAATAAGGGGCTGGTTTTTTACCAGGCTACGGTAATTTAACAGTTTCACTTTTAGTTTCAGTCTGAAGTGAGAGAATCTGGATCAGTGCAGACAGAGCATCTGCATAGTGTAGCATGAGATTAGTTTGTGAAGCTCATGTGATAGAATTATGTCATATGCCAAATATTAAACAGCTTGTCTGACCTGGTGATCAGATCATGTATGCTACAGTGCGTGCGACTTTATTGTGCATGCATAGCACCTCTCTATAACTTGGAAAATCAGATATGCAATAGTATGATGGGGCAGAAGGCCAGAGATGGAGCTATGACATTGTTTCAAAATGGTTGTGCACGGGTCATCTACACTAAACACCTCAGTATGAAATGATCTCATCTTTAAAGGCCTTTAAAATGAAGTGTTTTTTTTTTTTTGTAAAACATTTGTTTATTAAAAAAAGATTCCTCCAATATTTGGGGGCTCATGTTACTGTGTCAGGGTTTACCCTCTTAGAGATCGTGTTTGCAGCTCAGGACGTATTAAACCAAGACACATTCCCTGTTGCTTTATTTTTCAGGTACAACTGTGGGATTATGTCAGCTTCTAATAAGCTGATGGGTTAAAACTTTTTAATATACTCATAAACAAGCTTAAATAAAACAAAGCGTTCTAATATACAGCTGTTGTCTAGTTAATTTATTATAGTTTTTTTTTTTTTTTTTTACCAATGAAGTCACCAGGATTGTTTTAATTAAAGTTTTGACAGGTCAGGGGTTTGTTTTAGCAGTTACTTAACTCCAGTTTGGATAGTGGTTTCCAGTGGTGGAAAGTATTACATACAGCTCCAGTTTCCTGCAGATGTCTGTTCATATGCAGGACCAAGTTGGTGGCATGCAAGGTTCTGAAGGCTTCTGCAAACAGATCCCTTTGTACTGTCCAGTGTTTTCATTTCTCATTCTGGCAAAACCACAGTTTCTTCCTCACATAAGAAGTAGAAGTTGTGAGGTTGTGGCCTACCACTACATATTTATGTCAAAGTAGAACCAGTCCACCCTCCGACTTTCTCTTTGTGAATGAACTGTGTTCAGATCCAAACCATCTGTTATTTGGGTGTAATTTAAAATGATTTACACTTGGGAAACTGTCTGACTTTATCTGTCATGAACTGGAAAAACTTCATTCCTGTCTATTTAGCTCTTATAAAACCAAACTTTCTCAAGCCCCTCCACTGGATGAGTTCAGATAGATTGTGATACTCTTATTTTGCCTAAGCATCCATTATTGTGAAACTGACAAATTCCCCGATAACAAGCTTTGCCATATGGTTTGACTTCAACTTACACTTCAAATTCAATTTAATGCTTAGTTTAATTAAACTAAATGATTCAGAGTGCATAGAAATAATAATTAGGGATATATCTGCATTGGCATCGTTATCAATCAGTCATTTTTTAAAGCATATTGGTCCAATAAGACAACTAGGCCGATATTAGTAACCATTATCTATTTCCATCTTGTTGCTGTTTATCTACATTTTTCCAGAGGGCTGAGGGATGTTGCCTGATCATGTGATATTTGATGCAGTGCAGGACTCTGAGGTGTTTAACTGAACCAGAGAAGCAACAGTCAGCTATGTGGTCACTTTTTCATGGGGATAACAGGAACATCGATATTGGACATTTTCAATATCAGCCTAAATTTTCACATCAATGAATCTGTAATCATAATTAAATCCTAATTAAATCTTTTTGACATTTGACCTGTACCCTTATGTGAAGGTAGGTAAATGAATGGACACAAAATAGAATAATAGCTAATGCAAATATTAATAATTATTTCACTTGAAGTATTTGGCCCAGTTATGCTTTTTTCAGTTACTATTTTAAGTAAGTATTTAACTATGAACACATTACTCACAGATTACATTAATTCTATCACTAAAAATAAGTTATGTCCTATCTCCTGCTTTTCTTTTTTATCAACAGAGACGTGCATCAATCATACTTGAGTTGAATAAAGCTTTAAGTCTTGCGCTCTAAATGTCAGATTTTTGTTTCATTTTATTAAAACAGCTTGTACAAAGTAAAGCAGCATCCATGCGATCACAGCATGGCATTTCATGTTCACTCGATCTACCTGAGGATTATCAGGAATGTGCAATTAGCTTTAGAAGTAAAATCACTGGATTATTACGAGTTACTTTCTGTTTTGTGTCCCGAAGAAGAAGAAGTCAGCTTACCTCAGCGTTTACCTCAGTGTTTCAGGTTCATCCTATCAAACCATCAAGGATCTACACAGCAGCATTTTCAGATGTCCTGACCTCAGTGCTGTTGTTGTTTTCAGGAAGTCAACCTTTTTCAACGTGCTGACAAAGAGTCAGGCTCCAGCAGAAAATTTCCCCTTCTGCACCATTGACCCAAATGAAAGCAGAGTGCCCATTCCAGATGAACGCTATGATTTCCTCTGCCAATTCCACAAACCTGCCAGGTATGGGGTCTCATCCTTCACGCATTATTCACACCTCGCATCTGTAGCCTCTGATGGCCCCCGTGCTATAGGCGTGAGAAATCACACAACAATGTTGTTGATATGTGGCTATAAGATGTGCGCTGTGATGTTCAATTGGTGCTCTATTCTCCTTCTTTTCAAAGAAAGGGAAAAAATCAAACACATCTATTGAGGCTGTTTAAGCAGACAGAATTCAGTTGTTCAGGCTACAATATGATCTAAAGTATTTATCATCAAATGCATGAAAAATGAGTCCCACTTCTTTTTTTCTTCTGCAGCAATACAAATAATCCCACAAGCTTCTTACAAGAGAATATTTTACATGTTTGGATTATTGTTCCAACAATGTTAGCTGTAATATTTGAAATCTAGACAAGCAGCTGTTAACATTAGTGTCAGTATATTTTGCAAGGGTAAGATTTTTTGTGACGATGTCTTTATTTGCACCCATTGGATCATCCTGAGCAATACTTTGAAAATCCTCCTTTTTTGGCCATCAGGTGTCATTCCAATTTTTTTACCTGTTGCGTCCCTGATTTGCATGGATTTTTTATGTTTGTGGATTACTTGATTTGTTGCCAATATTTTTTGAGAAATTTAGAACAGTGCTAACATATGCTGAAAGATCTCAAACTATAAGAAATCTGCTGTCGAATGATCTTGAAACTGAGAACATAAGACGGAGCTGAAGAGATTTCTGTTCCATCTATTTTTTTCCCTTGTAGTAAAATCCCTGCATTCCTTAATGTTGTGGACATCGCTGGCCTGGTGAAAGGTGCTCATGTCGGCCAAGGCCTGGGAAACGCCTTCCTCTCCCACATCAGCGCGTGCGACGGCATCTTCCACCTGACACGTGAGTCGTTACTTACTTCCTTATGACATATGTTAATATTGTAGACCACCGCTAAAGTTATTTATTTAACAGTGTTTTTTTGAAAACAGAGTTGTAGTTTCTCTTAGTTTTACTCTAAGAACATCTGGAACTAAGATCAACTTTATAGGTAGAATAAATGAAGGTAAATCAACAATTAGGTTCCTACAGGAAAGCCTCTTGGACAAAAATCAGTCCTTTATAATTTTTTTTAAACTGTTTGATTTAAATGGGGTTAAAAGAGGTAAGTGTCTTGTTTCTTATCAGATTGTTTTTTTTTATTATTACTATTATTTCTACTTATCTTCATAACCTTTCTAACATTGTTCTTTATTTACCTTGTTTGCAAATATTGCTTTCTGCTGTGACAGACTTTAAATCATTTTCAGTGTTTGTTCTACACCTCTGGTTCTTTTTCATTCTCATGGTCTTTGTCTTGGCCAATTAAAGTGTTACGCGCTAGAATAATTCACATCACAGTGAGTAAAATGAAGAAGAAGAAGGTCCTTTTAGAAAGAAATTGCAGACTTTGTTTGCTGATTGTATTGACTTTCCTCCTGTGTGAAAAGAGCTCTGATTGGAGCAGGTGAGAGAGTGAACAGATGGAAAAATGTTTAAAATGCAGTCATTCTTTCATCTTGTTCTTAAGTTATCAGAGACACATTATGTCTCTGGCAGGGAATTTTTCCTCTTTGTTTGGTTCATCTTCACATTTTGAGATGTTTAAATTAGAAAAACCCCGCACTGCAAAATGTAATAATGATTTAAAGGACCTGTCAGGTGAGATTAACTGTTTCCACTTGAGTTGGCAATGAGTTTTCTTGTAATAAAAGTCATATAGCAAGATTTATGTTATTCCATTATTTTTAATCATAAGCAGATACCAAAAATATGATTAACTTAGAAACTTTATAACTTAGTTATTATGTCTGTGGCTTTTTAGTCAATTTTAAGTCCCTTTGTTCCCCCATAAAAGACAGTATCCAACAATAAATGGGCACTTTTAAACTGTACAGCCAATATTTCTGAAACAAGATTTATTATGCTGTTCTGCTACAAAGTGGAAGAGTTACTGTCTAATTTAAGAAGAGTAAAAAATTAGAGATGCCCAAGACGTTTAGGTTATGCGAGACAAAGACAGTACACACCGCTTTCAATTTTATGGTTTTATATACAGTTGCATCCCAAAATCATTCAATCCCCCCCCCACCCACTCCCCCCCTGCCCTCCACCCACCGCAGATCAGGAGTATTGACATAATACAGAATGTTTTTAATTGGAAAAATTGAATTACACAAGAACAGATTAAATAGTTAAATAAAACTGCAACAAGTTTATTCAAATTCAACGCTAAATACATACATTGTTAACTTACGTCAATGACTGCGTCGAAGTTAATCAATCCTCTGAACCATCCAGTTCACCTGTTGCATCATGTTAGGGATGGCTTTGCACAAACAAGGAAAATCTTTTTTAAAACAGATACCAAAGGCTCTGAATCTCCCTAGAAATACAATTGATGGCATAATTTGCCAGGTCAAAGTTAAAGGAACAGTAGCCACACACCTTAGTGGCAGAAACAGGAAGTTATCAATGACTGCCTGCAGATTACTGAGGGGACAAGAGGTCCAAAAACCTTGACTGACAGGAGAAGACCTGCAGCTGAAGGAAGGCTGCTTTCTCTAAGAGGTATAAGGCCAAACACTGTAGGTTTGCAAAATAGCATCTGCATGAATCAGAGGAGTTTTAAAACAATGTCCTGTGGAAATTGAACAAAGACAGAATAACATTTTAGTGGAGATTATTTCAACACAACTGTAAATGAAGTGGACATTATTCTGAAATCAAATAGCTTTGTTTTTTGAGGTTGGTAAACTGATTAATCATACCTACTGTGCAGGTTGGTGTACTCATGGTCACAAAACGTTTGGGCTAAAACTCTTTATCAATGTAAAAGTGTTATGGTAGGCTCAGTGTTTCACATTTTATGCTCTGACTCCCAACAAGAACCAAAGGCAATTTACAGATTCAAGTTTTAATTGCAAAACACATTTTTTTGCAATTAAAACAATGCGGGTTTGTGGAGTACAAAGATAAAGGACATAAAAAGGCTGAAGTTCTGAGTCGCATTGTTATAAAAAAAAAAGGCCGATGGATGGCAAAAAGCTACATCAGTGTCAGGCATTGCTAACAAGAAGATAGAAATTCACTGGCGAATATCAGTAACAGAGAAAAAGAATAGAAATGCACTAATGAATAAAGAAGGAAATATAAAAATTAATTAAAAACTGTTCAAATTTTAACATCTTGGATGGAGTAGCTTGTCAGCTAATGAGCAATTTCTCCTTAGAAATCAATAAAAGTTGGTTTTTACCAAATATAAAATTATAGTTTTCGTTAGTAGGAAGGAGCTACCTATTGTTGTTTCACATTTGGGAAACAACATGTATGTTTATTTTAGTAGGAAATGTTCCTCTTTGTAATTGCCAGATTTTTTTCTTGTTTGCATTCGAGTTTGTCATTCTTCTGATGGGTATTATGGTGTTTAGTGCAGTATATGCAGTAGCATTACTCATGTTGAGCTATGGATATTTCATATACTCTATTGTAAATGTGGTCAAAAGGACCCAGTGTTCCTTTTATTTTTGACTGAGGACCAAATGTATATATGCCAGATGCTCATCCCAAAACCAACTCTTTTGTTTCCTCTCAGTCAGAGACGGCAAACATAGCAATCGGAAATAGATATCGAAAGCTTCTTCTGTGCAGCTATCTGCTCTGGCATGCTATTGTTTCCACACTTGTCAAGTCTTTAGAAACAATGCGGTTTGTTTCACAAGTTAAACATTCAACATAGCAGCTTTGGTTTTGTAATTATATCTATCTGAGCAGAGTGCAGCACAGAAGCCTCTTCTTTTATATAGCTTGATTATATGCTTGAGAAAATCTCACTTCTGTTTAGAGTGGGATTTTTTTTTTGTTAGGTTTTTTTTTGTTTGTTTGATTTTTGCAGAAGTATTCATAGCTCAGAGTTTTATTCAAAGCTCACAGTTATTTTATTGTTGCTACTGAAATTCAACTTTATTCACCTGAATCTGATGTGATTAATTAATCGAATCAAATTATTTCATTTTATATGTTTTTTACTGAAATGTAAGCAAAAAGTCTAAAAATCACAGTATATAGATGGCCCCCAAAAGGTACAAATGCTTTGATTTTTTTTAGTTGCACATACATGTTATCTTTGTCTTCAAATTTTAAAAATTGACAAAAAATGTACCTTTACGTTTTAGCACCAAAATGTAACAATTCATAGAAGAATATAGGCAACAAAAAAAAAAAACAATGTGCAAACTTTACTTTGAAGGAAAGGCCAGCAAAAGTTCAATCAAAGTGCAAATTACTAAACCTTTATGTCTTTCAAGAGTTTCGACAGTCTGTTAGCCTAAACCACAAAGTTATTATTTGCACAATTATGTAACCTTACTTGTCCAAAATAGGTTTTTGTTGTTAATCAAAAATCCACATTGACTTTATGGACCATTTTTGTAGTTTTCTTGTAACAACTTTTCTTATAGTTATTCTGGTCCTTAGGTAAAAAAAAATAAATAAGCAACTTTGACACTCTTGCATTTCATTATTCTTGTAGAATTTAAGATGGACCTGTAGAATAGCGCTCTCTTTCCTCCACCTTCAGACAGGAGCTGTCAGTCAGCTGCGTAAGAAAGTTTAATTGAGAGGATATATCCAAAAGTTTTTCCTTACTCTCAAATAGATCAGACAGATTTTTAGAAGTACTTTGATCGGTGAAAGCCACAGAAAGTTGTGGCTAGCATGCTTTGAGGTAACGCTGTCAAGCTTTAAGGGCGAACATGCATATGGGTAAAATAAAGACCCTGATAGCGCAGGTACCCCAATTTGTCAATGTAACCTTAGAAAGAGTAGAACAGTAAAGACATAAAAATCAGCATATAATAATTCAAAACCACAACAAATTTAAAGTTGAGTCTTTTATGTCAGGTTATTCACTTTGTAGTGTTTTAGCTGATTCTTGTTTTAACTTTAATCTTTCTCAGGAATTGGGATTTAATTGAGAGTCTGAACCTGATTCCTAAAATATCTATAAATTTTATAAATCCCATGAAATCACTATTGTATCATATTTTATGATTATATAATAGTCAGAGTGACTGTCTGCAACTCAGCTTTGATAATAGCATAGATTTTATGAAAACTGTGGTAATAATCAGTCATATAACAACATGAAATGTTATTTTAGTAACAGTAAATTAGTGGGAAGTAAGTTAAAAATGAATTTTCTCTTGAAGTTTTCTCTCTTCAACATACATATATTTTTTTAAATCCCCAATAGCTTTGAAAAGGCCATATGAACTCTCCTTTGTGGTGACAGCTTGAACGCTTATTCTACTAAACTCACAAGGCTTCTGCCCCCATCGTAAAATGTGGGATGGATGTTACTAGTCTCTCTGCAGTGACTGGAAAACAATTGGAACCCAACAGTCTGAGACAAGACACAGACATGTTCTACTTCATCTCCTCTTCTGTTTCAAACTCACGACTCTGCCAGTTTACCTGGCCTTATTCCCAGATGTTTGCTTCCCAGCAATTAGATGTTTGAACGCTCACTCAGGGCCTCCCCCTCCTCCCTAACATCCCTGCTGGAAGCATTGGGTTCAGCGCTAACGAGGACTTATTTATGGCTGCATGATACTCAGTAAGTACCTAGCCTTGAGATACCAATGGTAAAGCACTGTTAATCTTGAGGGACCTTCTGTGGTTTTGGGGCGGCCAAGTGGAAAATAGCTGTTACATTTGGCAAAGACATTTCTGTTACTGTGATCTTCAGGCTGTCAGCGCCCGAAATGCCCGGCTAAGTTAAACGTTGTGCAATTCCCGTCAGAGTTGTTGTAGATGCTGATTACTCCGAGTGTTACAGCAAATATGAACATGCCTCTGACTGAAGGAAGACACTCAGCTGTTGTATAACAGCCTAATGACGAAGATATTATGGGTTGTCCATAATTGTATTGACTTTATGGAGAATCCTTCTTAGCACTGTCATCTCCAGTGTTTCCACAGCAGCCTCCAGATCAGAACTGGGCTTCTTTATCAGCTTGCTTAGCTTTTTTAGGTCCCTGTCTCTGATGCTGCTGCCCCGACAGATCTTACTGAAAACTCAGCGGGACCTTCGCTTGCTCTGCGTCTTCCTGCATACAGATTCACTGCTGCATTTCTAGTGAAATCTGTTAACCTCACCCTGAGACATGTACAGAAATCCAACCTTTGCTTTCCGCTCATGTGCTTAGTGAGGGAGAAATCCCTCTTGAAGAAATTATTTTTAATATGACCACTAGTGCTACAATTTTTGGCCCCACTAACAATTTCAATTTCTATTAAAATTTCTACGTTGAACAGATCGTTGAGGAACTTTTGTTTCGTGATCCCATTATCTTTTGTCTTTGTGCTGCTGACTGAATATCATGTGACACAGAGGTAATTTTCCCTTACACTCTTTTCAAAATAAGAAAGACAGGAGAAAATATCATTCATTCAAGGAAGATATGTGCTGAGCAGGGTTCGTGTTAACCAGATACTTTCTGTATTTGTTTATTTTAATAATAATAATAATAATAAAATGTATTTTCTTGTTCCCCAAGAATAGTTACCTTTGAGGTATATTACAGGTGTATTAATTCCCTGTGACTTTATGCTGTATGAGTGACCCACTGGAAAAAAAAAAACAAAAAAAAGGACCTGATTATCTCAGCCACAGGCGTTACAAGCAAACTAGACTGACTATTCAGGCTGAGGTGATTTATAGCTGGCCTTCCTCCCGTCTGACGCCAGTAATGGCTGCTCTCCGGGCATTCAGCCCTATCACTCATCAACTCACGGATTCTCAAACTTGACAGACGTCCAGGATGCCTCCGTCAGCCCAGTGCGCTTAGCAGTGAGTAAATATGTCATCTGTTTCCACAGCTCAAACAGTCAATATTGGCCTTTGCTGTTGCTGTTGTTCTGTTTCTTAATGCTTCATTAGACCTTTGTAATATCAACTTAGTTAACTGGAACATATGGAACATTTTTTTCAGTCTCATGCTCATTGCTGTTGTAATGATTAGTTTTGACAAATTAGACTTGAGGTTAAGGTCACAAAGCTTAGGTTCTCCTTGAGGATTTTCAGGTAGAAAGGAGAATTCATGATTTGGTACAAATACAGCATCAAAACAACCTAAGACCATCAATCCACCCTATGTAATTAAGGTACACCTCCCAAAAATTTCTATTTTTTTCTCCCCAGTGTACTAAAGTGTTATATTTCTTTCATATGTGACCAAGTTAGCCGGATAACAAGGACTTCTCAGGCTATAAATACCTTACGATGGTGATAGTCTCAGTTGCCTTCTTATTCTTTATCTTGTGAATTTTCTTGAGCAAAAACAGCAACACTGTATTATAAACAGGTCAGGAAAAAAAAAAAAACCTCCTCCCTGAGCGTCATGTGGTTCTTTGTTTATGTTGGTTCCTGCTTTAAGCAATATTCTGACTGTGAAGTCTCAATCATGTGTCTGTGGCGGGATCGTCCTCCCTTTGTGTGTGTGTGTGTGTGTGTGTTTCCAGGCTGTGTTGAGGTGCTGTCGCAGCATTTAAATGAGCATTTTGCTTCGGCGAGAATGAAGAGTTTTTGTCAGCCTCCACTCATCGAGGATGATTAGAGAAAAATGTCTACCCATCTTGACTGGAGATCGCCACAGCTCCAGATAACATGCCCAGTGATTGAAGGTCGCAATATTTTGAATTCTAATGGGCCCGCAAGATGAATTGCCTGAAATAGACTGTAGAATCTTCCTGCTTCCTCTTCACACCCCCCTCCGCCTGTCCGCCGTGAAAAGAACCACTGGGAATGGCGAGGCCCGATGATCATAGAATTATTGGACGGTGATTCTACACCCTTCAAAAGGGAGTTGCTATGGAGATCTCGTTCCAAACTGTGAAATGATTCACCTTTGAAAGACTGGAGGGCCTGAAAGCCGAACACATCATTGTTCAGGTGGCAGTTGGTTAGGAAATTGCCGGTGTCTGTGCAATCAGCAGCCCTGTAGTAGTTAGGGATCTGAAAAGGTTTGTTCTCTGGATGATGTGGGACAACAGTTCCCTGCATACGACTGATCCTTTCAATCAAGACGCCCTCATGTTTAGAGGTTTAACAAAATAAATGGAATGACAGAGGTTAAGCTAATGAAGAGGGAATTAATGCGACTGCTTTCCTTGTTTTTGGTTTGAAATCACAGACTTCCTTGGACTTTCAACTGCACTCAGGTCAGACATGTCTGTACAGGTTACCATAAGCAACACTTTTCCTCTTTGCCTTTCCAGGGTTACTATCATGATGGCCATACATGTTTTTAAAATTCAACTTTTATGGTAAACCTTCCATGCACAATTAAAGACATCCAAGCACACAAACCACACTAGAAAAGATCAGATCATTAAGAAATCATACATTTACAGAGGATGAGGAACTGAGAACCAACAATTATGTAGTTTATAAACACCAGAAATTATTTTTTAGAAATTCATTAAAAGCTAAACAGAAATATACCAATATCTAAATAATTAATTAATAATAATCTAAGCTGGAGGAAATTCATTGTCATCAATGTTTTTATCATTAATTGGTACATCAGTACAAATGTCAGTATAGATCTGTGTGTCATCAGCATGGCTTCGTAAATTAATTAAATGTGTTTTGATGTAATCCTCATATTCTAATGCATAAAATGTGTGGGGCCTGATATTAAACCTTGAGGTTCTCTGTGGTTAGAGTAAGATAGTGAGATATAAGCTGAGCCTCTTAAGGGGCTTTTAAAGAGTGATTTAAGTTTGTCTCCCTAACTGTGAAAGATATTGTGAAACCATGAATGAGTTTAAAAACTGTGGTATGAAAAATTGAGCCTTGGCGTATTACAAAGTTTAACCTCTTACTTGAATAATTATTCAAATAATTTTCTTAAATTAGAAAGAAAAGCAAATTAGAAGTTGACATTAATTTTTTTAGGAAAACAACATCTGAAGAAAATAGTCCAAAAAAGTGAAGACATGTTTTTAAAAGGAATAAGGCATTGTGTCTAATATCCCACTTTTTTGCCTGAAATATGAAATAAGATTATATTTCCAAGGATATTATCCATACACAAGGAAAAATCTATATTCTGTTAATGCTGCAATTTCACAGTGATCAGTTTTGAGAAATGGGATGCTTAAAACTTCAATAATCTCTGATGAAGTAAGACCATCTTTTGGTGTCAAACAGTTTTTTAGTACCCAATGTAGCTGCCATAATTAACATTCGCTGTATCACAACACATCTTCCATGAATTTAGTTCTGGAAGCCAGATTTCTATCAAATCCATGGATCTAAATAAAACCGACTGAGCACAGGAGGTTTCCTGAATGAACGTAGATACCCTCATGTATATTGCTTGTGTTTTTTTTATGCTTGGAAGTCGTCCATGATGTGCTTTCCCCCGACAGACTCATAAAATAGCTTTTACTGCCCTGAATGCCAGGAGGATTGCGGCGCTGAGTTTGCATGAACATTTTTAAAGGCAGCGTTCAGGAATGCAAGTTCTTTAGATGTGCTCTCACCCATCCTGCATGTGAAAACACGCACAGGAAGTAAGAAGTCAATGAATACTGTAATTTACCTGAATTATGTTGACCACATATCCTCCCAGTGCAAGCAGGAGCTTCAGAGGAGGCACCTCAATCAGTATTGATCTTCCCTTTGCACGGATAACTGCCTGGTCTGTGTGCCTTGCAGAAGAGCAATGATTTAGGATAACTTAAGATTACTTGATGTTTTTTGTTGTTAAACTCACGCACACTCTGAAAGAGGAGACGTTTCCCAGAAGCCTGGTTGCAGAAAACATAATGGAGTTAATGTAAAATCACGAGCCTTCTCTGTTGTTTTGTTTTTCCTTTTAAAATCACTCTCATTTGTAAATGTCAGAATAAGTTATTTCTTCTCGGGCTACATCTGCCTGGGGTGCTGCTGTAATTTTGAGCAGCTTAGCCTGATCCCTAATCAGGCCATTGAACGCAACTCGCTCTCCAGAGAATAATCCCATTGTTCTGTCAGCAGAGGAGCACCTGTTAATAGTGTCTTTATGCATGTCTACATACACTGCTCGAACCGAGGCAGTAAAAATTTAATCGTGGGACGGCGCTGACTCCTGAAAAAGGCCCCCTTTCAGCGTCTTCCCTTGTTCCCTCGTGTTTTTATTGTCTTACACGCGGCTTTGTGTGGCGGCGCCGTTTCATAAAGCCTGTCTTCTCTGCCCTGACCCAGTTGTTAAAAGGACTAATTGTGGAGATTGGCCCATCAGATTTTTCTTCTCCTTCATGCATTTGTTGTCCAGCTCTAAGCCCTGAATGGGAAGGTGGTTAAAGTGGATGTGAATGTTAAATTAGGCGAAATGAATTGAGGAAAATTACTCTGGAATGAGAGGACTAAATATTGAGTGGTCAGCTGCGCTTGCTCTTTAAAAGCTTGTTTGAATTTTTGATTTGGACGTTTTCTTTACCAAAATGTTCATGAATTGCTGATTATCTTGGGATTTGTTGCAAAAATAATCGTTTTATTGTCGCTCTTAAAACGCTGTATCTTTAAATGCTTCATATTTCCATGAAGCTTTTTAACACTGATTGAGAATCAGTGAACGTATACCTTTACCGTCTGAAAGACAGTGCCTCAGAACTGTACATCCTAATTCTTCATAATGTATGTATACTCTTGCAGCTAACAAAATGATTACTTTGCATTATATTCCCAGAGTTCATGCAGACACAATGGCAAATTTTTATTCCAATCAGTGCTAAACAGCGAGCTGCTAAATTGGAGCGGCAAAACAATAATTCCACTGATTAGCCCCTTTCTGTGTGGCGTAAGTGAACTGTTTATACTGTGGAGTACCTCTGCAAGAGGAGAGGAACCAAAACAGCCTGATTAGGCAAAGAGTAATTGAATAAGTTCATTTCACCATGAGGACAAGGCACAGGATGACAGCTTGCACCAAAGTCTGCAGCTTCTGTTGACTCGCATGAGTAATAAGGTGTTGGATGTTGGGATGTGACGCGTTTTGATGTTGATTGTAAAAGCTGTCTGGAGGGCTTTTATGAAAAAAAATCAGGTGTTTATCACTGCTTCAGCCAGTAAAAGGGATCGTTTTGGTATCTGCATATTTGAAAAAGATATAAAGATTCAATGTTGCCGAGCCCTTGTTATCAAATAAGGCAAATTAAGCCAAAGTGCAGCAATTCGCTAATTATTTTAACTGTATGTGTCCTTGAAAGACAAATCCAACTTGTGACTTTTGAAACTATTTTATTTTTTATATGCAAACATTTGAGTCAGCATTGCTGGTTGCCTTTCTTGTGAAATACTTTAACTCCTACCTCTAAAGGCCCCTTTTACTTTACTTTTTACTAACTGCAAATGTTGAACATAAAATAGACGAAAACCTCGTTATTATATTTTTAAACAGAATCATTAAGATCCAGCTATGGCTCAACATAAAATAGAGGAAATGGTGAAAGTATGACTTATGAAGGAATGATTCAGATTCATTCTTAACATCCTAATATTATTAATCAACATAACAAGAAACTACAGCAAAAGAGAAACATTAAACTCTGATTCATGCTGTCAGTGTAGTGTTGACAGATGCTGTTTATTGCATCTGTCATGAATAATAGTACTGAAACTGAAAAGCTGTAAATGATTTTACCAACAGAAGTTTTAGCAAAAATATTTTTATTTCTTCTATGCCTAACTTATGTTTTGTATGTAAGTAAAGAACTAAAATTCCCTTATGTTTTAACATTATTTACCTAGTTTTATGTTTCCTTACGCTGATTCATTAACATTCAAAGACGGATTTGTCATAGAAACACCTCGCAGTTGTAATAAAGTTTTATTTGTGCGTTAAAAAGCTGAGTACGTATCTTAGATTGACATTTGCGTCATGCCACAATGTATGCCAAAGTTAGGAAAGAGAAAAGTTAATACCTCATAATTTATAGTCTTCAATATGTACATGGCTCAATCATTTGCATCATATTTAATGGCAGACACATATAAAGTTTTTGCTAGAAGCCATATATGAAATTGTGCTGATAACTTGTAGCGTGCTGCTACAGGCCTGGCTATGAACATCACCAATAACTCCATGACACGATCTGCTGTTCTTTACAATTAGCTTGTAGCTCATTTTTTCCAGCTTCCACGTAACCATGTAGTTCTCGAATCACTCATGCATCAATAAGCATAAAACCTTCAGTGCTGAGGCCACACCTAGACAATGAGTTAGACCTGAGTCAATTCTGCATGTTGCTATGATTTATGCCAATGAAATTTGTTTAGGTTTGGACTAATTAATAACCACCTGGTCTAAAAAGTGGTTTAAACTTAGAATTAAAAATGTATAAAGTCGGCAAAAGTATAAATATAAAAACGTACAGAAGAACTTAGTCTAGGGGGGGCGCCGCGTCATTGCAGGGGGG
>NW_015113519.1:0-39169 GCF_001443285.1 Poecilia latipinna | reverse complement strand
TTGTATTCACAAACTGTATGTATGTATGAAAAGGAAAAACTTAATAAAAAGACAGTGATTAAAAAACATGTTTTAACCTGTTTTTCCGAGCCGCCTTTAAACGCAACATGAGCACTACGACGCTCGCGCTGGGTTTCCACCTGTGAAGGAGACCTGCTGCTGCTGGGCGGAGCTACGTAGGTTTGTGTTAGAATCACGGCAGCAAACCAGCAAAACGCAAAGAACTTTTCACAGTTTTTCCCTCCAAACTAACCGACTGAGTTGAGTAAAGCTGTTGGATGCAGGTAACGTTAGCTAAAAGATGACTAGCTAATATCAATACAGAACCTTAAGCTTAATAAGTGCCTTGTAGGCTACCGATGTTGGTGTCTATTTTCAGCTACGTACATTCATTTTGCACCCCCTCCCCCCACGTCACACCGTCACACGCGTCGTTTCAACCACACAGCCATTTGTAATCCATAGGGGGGGCGCAGAAAATGTTTGGAAACCACTGGGGGGGCGCAGAAGAAAAAGATTGGGAACCACTGGTCTAGTTCATGCTTTCATTTGGGCTCTCTTGTATTTGAAATGGTACTGATTATTTTATTCAAACTGAAGAACCAACACAGTCACTTCTTTACTATTTTCTGCATGTGTCACTGCTAAATCTTGCGCAGATGCAATCTCACAGGGCCTCACCTGTCAGCACCTTTGCACAAACTCAGGTGTCAACACATGAATATGGATTCAGTGACTCCCCCATGCGCATTCCTAACATTATGTCCCTCAATGCTGCAGCAGCTAAAGGCAAGCCATCATTCAACCTGACATCCACTCCTTTGTCTGAGACAGCAGACACATTACGCTGCACTGTAAAACTTAACAAGCTGCTGCTGTTTTCTGTTTCACAAAAGTATGTGCATTTCAAATCCAGCTCCACTGTAGACCTTACCAGCCAGGCATCAAGTGTTAGAGAAGAAAACAGGTTGTTTTTGTCATATTATATGATTATATCAAGAAGCTTATATAAATTATCTACTTGTACGGTCATTTCTTATAAGAATTATACATCTCAGACAAAGTTGGTTTTTGAGATAGGCATCGTGGGGGACAGCTTACTATTGGGAGTGGAGAGAAAAAAGTGACAGATCAGTGTCAAATAAGCTTTGCATATACTGTTTATATATTCATTCATTGGGGAGTGGATGTCCACTAACGCCGCGTAACAAAAAAATGTGACTACTACAAAACCGGAAACAACTTTCACTGGAGGAAGTGTGAGCTATTTGCAGATTCTGGAAGTGCTGATTAGGATTTCTAATGATGTGAAACATATGCAATTTAGAAATAAATGAAGAAAATATGGCCGTTTGAAACCAGATCAGCAAGAAAACAGCACTCAGACTTTCAGAAGAATTGTCTCCAAACCTGATCTGTAACCTGGGGGTGGGACTCAGGGCTCTTTGAAGGCAACCAAATCTTCAGAATCCGTGTGAAGAGCCGTTCAAAACATCCATTTCTGAAAATGAATGTTTAAGACATTTTGTTCCTAATATAGTTTTTGCGAGTGAAATTCACAACAGAGTAGAATAATATGTATTAAGTAAGATTAATATTTATTCAAAGTTGCAAAAATGGTTATGTATTTTCATAAAATGTAATATTTTAAAATACAAATGTCTGATGCTTTAGTTTAAAACTGTGTTTTAATGAGTCATTAACTGAAGATGATTACATGTGGCTCAGAAGCATTAAAAATGAATTAAAAAGCCAGTTGATTCAGAGCCATTGAAGCAGACGTTAGCTTCAGCATCGTTAGCAGCTAATCTAGTCGCTCCAGTTTACAAACATTTTCCACTCTGTGTACAACTCTGTCACCGTCTTTCTCTAAGTTCTCAAAATGCTTCTGAAGGATCAAAATGCGATGACAACTTTTTCCATGTAAATGAGTGATATCAGGCAACCTGATGAACAGGCTTTATTAGAAACAGAGCAACAAGTCAAGAACTACTGCCTTTCATAATTTAAAACGTAGATACGGCAGAGTGGAAAATATGACACATTCAGCTCCATATCTTCATAGAAAAAAAAGTTGCCTTTTTTTTTTAAAACGGGCTGCAGCTGAGATGATGGTGGGTTCTGACCTGTTGCTTTCTATTTTCTGAGGTAAATAAAATTGTGTTTTTGAGTTAAATGTATTGCAATCCTCAGGTTTAACAAATGAATTAGACTCTTTTTTTACTGCCTGACGCACTGTTAATGTTAAAGGCTGGTGCTCTCATGTGGCAGATGCACTCGCTAACCCCTCTGATCACCTGCTCCCACCCTGCCACAGCATCAGAAGGAGTCCTGAGAGCCCGCCGCCGGCTAAATGGTCTGCTTCAGAGCCTCATTACCGAATCACAAGCAACGCCACCATTAAGACGCACACGATTAGGAGATTAGGACTCTTTTTCCCTTTATTTATGAATGATGACATGCTTTTTGTTAAAGTAAGCTAAACTTTGTAATTTCACCCTGCATTTCTTAGAGTAACTTTCTTGTTTTGCTGCACTTAAAGCCAGTTTTAGATGAGCTTACTGTACTGTTGCACTTGAAGCTGGTTTCTAACATTTCCTACGGTTTAAGGCTGGGAAAAAAATAAGTATCGGCTGTATTTCTAAACTCCTGATTGTGTTTGTTATGACTTTCCTAAAGCTCCCACAGGGCTTTATATGTGGATGTCTATTTTTCCCACATTCTCTGCATCAACTAATGATTTTTCTCTTTCTTTCTGAGCTGAATCACATCACTGTTTCACATTTGATCCCAGAAAGTCAATGTCATTGATTTTGCTGTTCTGATTCGCTGCTCTGTATTACACATTATTCACATAAATCAGAGCAATTGTTGTTGAGATAAAGGAATATTTTTTTTCTCCCCCCATTTGTGAGCGTGTGTGTGTTTGTGTCCTGTCCCTGCAGGTGCTTTTGAGGATGAGGATATCATCCATGTCGAGGGGACGGTGGACCCTGTTCGAGATATCGAGATCATCCACGAGGAGCTGAGGCTGAAAGATGTGGAGATGATCGTCCCCATTATCGACAAGCTGGAGAAGACGGCCGTTAGAGGCGGTGACAAGAAACTCAAACCAGAATATGTGAGTCAATGTCCCAGCAGGCCCTGTGCTCCCCCTCACAGTAAGGCACAAATAATAACCCTCCCACACACATGGC
Organism: Poecilia latipinna; assembly: GCF_001443285.1. Classification (NCBI taxonomy): domain Eukaryota; kingdom Metazoa; phylum Chordata; class Actinopteri; order Cyprinodontiformes; family Poeciliidae; genus Poecilia; species Poecilia latipinna. The sequence continues at coordinate 35,972 of NW_015113519.1, read as the reverse complement.
CGTGGAGAAAAAAGTATGTTTTTTTTTTTTTAATCTCCCTCCAATAGGCCCTACCCCTCCCCCTGGCCCATTTTTTTCCCTCTCTGAGATTGAAAGTGATCAGGGGTCAGGGGTTTTCTGCTGTAGAAATCATTAATAGAGTGTTACTTATTCAGCTGCCGACCCTGGGTCACAGCACTGGGCTAATGAAAGTGTTTCCACACAGCTCTTTTCATCTAAAGTAATACTCAAATCATGGCACAGCTCTCTCTCGTGCTTATCCTCCTACAGCAGCTTGGGAAATTGTTTAAGGCCATACAGTGGCTGACACATATGCCTATACCGGGTTACAAATACTGTAAATGTTTAGAATAATCCATGACAGTTTGTCGGAGGTGTGAGGTTAAAAAAAAAAGAAAAAAAAAAAAACGCAGGTTAGGGCGAGGAAATAAAATCCGCATCCTGGATGTCGAATCAAGCTGAATGAGGATTGTTATATTGTTGCAGTAATGAGGCCAGGAGGGCAAACTCAGTGATGATTTGATGCTGACCTATCATTGGACCAGGAAGGAACAGACTGGTGCGCAAGGAATATATTTGGCCTTTCACTCGCAGCGGAGCAGCCCAATTCCAGATCTGACCACTCATTACACTAACGAGGGGGGCTATTTCACCTGCTGCAGACACCCCATCACTGGTTGGTTTGCCTCAGACATCCCACCCTCATCCCCCCTCCCCACCCCTCTTGCCCACAGCCACCATCCTTTTCCCTTTCAGCCTGCAGCCCTCCCCAACGCCCCACAGACAGGAGCCATTCAGGCTAGGCAGGTGGCCGCTTACTGCCATAATTGCTAACAATTTTAGGCAATGAATAAAAATAATCTACATTACTTGTCAAAGGTTGCGCACGCGTCGGCAAGTGAGAATCTATAGAAGAACCTCTCTAGACGTTCTGAAGAATGGCGACCATCAAAGGGCTGCAGCGAGCTCTCAGGCGGGAGGGGGGTTGTGTGATTGCCTCGCAGGCTGAGCCCGGGGTTCGACGTGCTCAGCTGCTCGCAGGCGCACACGCGTGTCTTTCTATCGCCGTCCAGGCAGAGCGTCAAGACACCAGAGGAAAGAGGAAAACGAGGACCGTACAGTTTACTCCAGTCCTCCTTATTTGCACTGTAATTTTCAAAACACTTGACATAGAATTTGATCATTGTGTCGTGAGATTTTATGAGAAAAGAATCACTTATTTTGTCAAAGTACATGTAGAAAAATGTAATATGTAAATGAGAAGGACTTTTATGGTGCCGAGCAGGGCTGCTTGTGTTCCCTTGAACTTTTATTTGTTGGGATTGTGGCTAGCAGACCGCAATCCCAACAACTGTGGGATAACTGTGAAGTGAAAGAAAAAAGCTTTTTCACCATTTTTAACCCTAAAAACCCAAAGAATATGTAACACCATATAAGTCTAAATGATTCTAATAAAGCTCTGGCTGTGTTTCTTTTTATGTTTGTTTTGTTTTTTTGAACCTCAGTCACAGTATCAAGTCTTCTGCAGCCTTCATCAGGTTTTCTTGCAGGATTGTCCTGCATTTAGCTCCAATTGTCATCCCACAGCATCATGGCACCACCACCATGTTTCACCTTTTTGGATGCTCTGTTCAGGTTAAATTGTAGTGCTAGTTTTTTTTTTTTTTTTTTAAACACATGCTGCTTTGAATGTAGGTCAAGAAATTCAACTTGGGCCTGAGTAGAGCACCTTCTTCCACACGATTCTTCTTCCAGTGATGTTCACAACTATTAAGTGTATCGACAGATTTTTCCACTAGCTGTGAATCTCCGTGTCTTTTCCAGAGTTACAGTGAACTGCTTAGCTCACGCTCTTATTAATTCTCTCCTTACCCAGCCTCTCAGTTTTGGCGGACTGCCACGTCTTGGTAGGTCTGTAGTAATGCCAAATTGTTTTTTTTTTTTATTATTATTATTTTGGGATAAGAGGCTGAAAAATACTCTCTGTGATTTCCAGCACTTGGGATAATATTCTGTAACCCAACTCAACTTTCAACCTCTCCTCAACAGCCTCCCTGGCCTGCCTGCTGCCTTTCTTGGTCTTTCTGATGCTGTTGGTTCATTGATGTTCTCTAACAAACCTCTGAGGCCTTCATAGAGCAGCATTTGCACACAAAGATTAACAGACAGAGAAACGAATCACTGATTTCTAAAGGCACATGATTTTTTAGGAGTATGCATATGAATTGAGTATTTCATTATTTTCTTCCACTTCACATTTACATGTTACTTTGCATTGATCTATGACATGAAATACAAATAAAATGATCTACAGTTTGCCATTGTAACCTGATGAAATGTGAAAAAGCCCATTGGGTTTGAAGACTTTTGTAACACACCATATTTCACTACTTGTATGTGTATTTTCCAAGACAGTGACATAAAACAGTAAAATATTTCATTATTTGACACTATAGATATTTGCAGAACTAGAAGATGCTTTGTGAGAACACATCCCATCTCTTCCTGTTTATCGTTTAAAAACGGGCAAAGCAGTGGAGAAAATAAGACAATAAGACATTTTAAAGCCATGTAAATCTGTGTAAAATTGGACACCAACACATGTGATACGCAAGAAAATGCTAACTTGAATTAAAAGCATTTTAATGAACAAAACATATTGTGAATGCAAGACAGAAACTTGAGGATTTCAAGTATAAAAGTCATAAAAAGTCAGAAAAGCATGATTGAAACAAAAAAAAACTTGTAGATATTCTTTAAGAGTCTACATACATTTATTTCTGGACTAGAAAAGGAGAAATATTTGCCATCATAATAAGAAAGTACATTAAATATTCCGCTGAGAATCCATGATAAATGTGCGTGCACGCAGAAGCACAGAGCTCATATGTATGCATCGTTGTAAATCCATTCTTGCCGGCGCTGTGTTTACAAAAACAACGTTCCATCATTTTCAGTCCGCACGGATCCTCAAAAAAAATAAAAAAATCCCTCTCCTCTGCAAAACAATAATAAGAAACCGGCCCACCAGCGGCGCTCCATGGTGGCAAGCGTATGTGTTTGACCCCTGTGGGACCTATATGCCTTTTATTAACACCTGCCTGTTAGAGGAGCGCTGCAAGGCGGCTGCGAGCTGATGAGGGAAACCTGGAGCGGGTTCAGCCCGTGTCACCGGCCGTTTGCTGTTTCCATTTCACAGATGATTAATCTCTCTGTGAAGACTTGGGCCTGCGCGGGCGGAGTGTATGCAGCTCTTCCTGCGCTCTCTCCCGCTGGCTGCACTCTGGCTGCCTGACTAAAAGGCCTTTAGAATTCCTGCAGAGAGAGATGTGCAGAGAGTGAATGCAGCTGGCTGGGGGTCAGTGTGTGGAGCTTTTTCTGCCATTGTGTAATTGAGGCTCTGGCAGGATTTTTTTCCTCAGTTCTTTCAAAAGAGAGTATGATTGTGAAGTGCTGCAAGGGTTCGGGGAGGGAAGGAGGAGGCAGGGAGAGTGGTGCAGGGGGTGGGGGAGTTTTTATATGAAGGGGGAGGTCAAGTTGACAGGAACAAAAAGAGTGTGTTCCGCTAATTTCTGCGGGGCTGGATCAACAATAATAGGCTCAATTTCTTTATTACAAATTTTATAACTACCCCCCTCCCATTTTCCCACCCTTTTCCGCTTCCAGATCCTGTCAAGACCCAGTCTCGCCTGTGGTCTCAGCCCACAAGTGCGTCAGTAATGAATGCGGCGTACGTCGCGGTAAATGCTCAATATTTTCAGAAACAGTGAATAATTAGCACCGCACCTCACAAGTGCTTATTCAGTATGACTGCGCTCCGTAAAGTGCCCGAGGAAGGACCAATAATTTACACCTTTACTAACCAACTTCCAATTAGTTCCCCTGCTCTTTCCAATTTTGTCTATCCTTTTCATTAAACAGTCCCGGCGGAGCTGAGAGACGCCCCAGAAGGCATTTTGTCGGGGCTTAAAGGAAGGGGTCTTGTTCTTGCCTTCCCCTGTCGAAGCAGGGCCACTCCTGCTCCTGAATGCGAGCTCAAGCCATTGTTCCCTTTGGCATCAGGATGCCATGGATTTAGGAAATAATTACCCCATACCCTGCTGGGTTTATTCTGTTTCATCTCCTTTAATGGCTTCTTGTTCATTCTGTTTCAACCCCAAACAGGACGTTATGTGCAAAATAAAGAGCTGGGTCATGGATGAAAAGAAGCACGTCCGCTACTATCACGACTGGAATGACAAGGAGGTAAGACTTTGATGTGAATGAAATTTATTAAAGTGATTTATCTTGACAATCTTTTTATGTGACCTGAAAGTAAATCTTCCTCATTCATGTTCTTATTCTCTCTTTTTCTTTTTTTTCTGTTAAATCTAACTTTTGTGCAAGTTAATGACATCTGGGCAGTCTGATCTTGATTTAGGCTCTTCCTCGCTGACCCCCTGCAGAGCTTATAATTTCACTTGGCTTCATTTGTTGCTGTCTGTGCTCTCCTCAAAGGCCACTTTTGGAAAGTTTCAGATTCTCAGAACTCGCCTCTCTTTCCTCCACAGATCGATGTGCTGAACAAATACTTGTTTCTGACGTCTAAACCAATGATCTACCTCGTTAATCTTTCTGAGAAAGACTACATAAGGAGGAAGAACAAATGGTAAGTGCTCAGAAGAAGGGCGCGGGCAGACTCGCCGCATTCACTAATCACCACCAAAGAGCTTTTGCGCTCTTCTTATAGAGGGAGTTGCGTTCATTTCAACTAACTTTTCACTGATGCTGCAATCAGCTCCAGAACATGCATGTGCCTCCCTCTGCGTGCATCCGTTTGCCGGCACATGAGGCCAACTGTAGTCTCCTGCTGGCGCAAACGGTCACATCTTTGAGATGGATTCTGCCTGGAGGTGGCAACGAGTAAAACTCCCAACAGATCTGCAAACCGTAACCGCAGCCCCCAGACTGTGCAATTCATTAAGCGCACACAAGCACATGGTCCTCATTTTGCATCGAAATTTCTCATTTCCATGTGATATCAAAGCAAGAGGAGGTGCTTCCAGTGACAAAACAAGCATGTGTACATTTAAAGCCAAAACAAGTGATTAATATCATCTGGAGGCGAGGCGATGAATCATAGTGACACAAGCTAACTGAAGGCTTTTTTTTTTTTGCTCCAAATAGTTGGGTTTGTCTTCACATGTTGTCGCTCTTGCTTTACAAGCGTTTTTTTTTTTTACTGCTAGGAAACTCCCACGCCTCAACACAACGACTCAGGCGGCGGTGATGAACAGATGCACGCATGTTTTATTCCTAATAAACTGTTTTGAAACTTTTGAGAAACAGAACTTTGTTCAAATAGCTTTCCAGGAGCCTAGTGGTGTTGATGGATTGAAGATAAGGTTTAACACTGCAGTGTGAGCTTCTTGTCGGTCAAAAAATCATATTTTATCACCTGTTGCTGGACAACAGGTGAGAAGAGATTCTCAGTTGGGGATACGTCTTGTTGTGTATTATTGCACATAAGCATGGATGGTTAAAAGTTAGTTTTAAGACCAATGGGATTTTTTATCACCCAGTTTCTTTGGCCTAAAGTCTTTTCATTGAGGAGCAGAGAAACATGAGATTCATTTCCCCAGCTTTGTGGAGCATAACGGTGTTCCTTCTCCACAAGTTGCTGCTCGCTGCCGGTGAGATGACTGAATAAAGACTCCTATATTTTTCCCTTTCTTTCAAAAAAGAATAATTACTAGCAGAGGTGCAGATATTCGCAGCTCTGCTCGACCCCAGTTCACTCTACTCTACTCCAAAATTGTTTCCACAGACCCAGGAATACCTGTAGGACGGGAACTCCTCCTGGAGGTGGAGACTTTAGGCCACACCTACAAATGTCCTACACCTAGTGTTGTTATTCATAATTGCATTATAGCTAATGCATGTCATTATTTTTTTTGAGACAACAGAAGAAGAGTGATCTATGAAGGCCATAGAGTCTGTGCTGTTGCTATTTTTTTTTAGCATGATTTGCGGTTATTTCCCTGGATTGCCGTTCTTTCTGCTACTTCGACAAACATCTTGTCGTTCGTACAGAAAAGTCCGTGCAAATGACACAGACGTTTCTCATCGTTGCACCAATGGTTACATTTTCTGGTAGCTGCGGACGATTTTTTTGTCTCTCTCTTCTCTGCTGTTGCAAATTTGAAAAAAATGGCAGCGGCTGTGTTTCTGCTTGCTCTACTCACACGTCTGACCATGCCCATGGGCCATTAATGAACTGCAGGCTGTTCATGTAACATGGAGCACCTACTTAGCTCTGACTGTACGAAAGAAGCCAGTACAAGTACAGAAAAAAAAAAAAACAGTAATGGGAAATGCTTGCAGGGATCCGCCTTAAGAAGAGCCTGAGAAAATTGGCATAATTTATTTATTTGGAAAAATATTTAGTCAATTAAACATGCACAGTCGTGTAGTGGTTACTAAAGGAGCATCAGCCATCACTTTTTATGGGGTAATTGTTTTAAAACTTAAGTTGACAAGCAATGAGAGAGAAGCCCAGCAAATACCCAGCTTGATTTATCAGCTGCTATCAATTTTATTTTACCTCCAATAGTACTTTAGACAGCAAAATAGCAAAAATCCTAAATATTTTTTGCAACCAGCACTTAAAACTGGAGCCAAGTTTAACTGGTGTTTATTCCATATTAGTGACATATTTGTGACATCGTTACTTGACAATCTAAAATCAGCCCATGTATTGCTGGTTTGTTTCATTTTAATTCAAAATAGAACCAAGTTTACACAATTGAGCTTCGGTTGTATCCAGGTTTGCTGTAGTTGCTACAAACATGAGCAAACTTTTAGTGTTTAGGAAAAAAAAAAGCAAGCAAACTGGAGTGGAAATAAAAATGGGACATCTTTAAATAACTCACAACAGTACAGTACAATAAACTATTTAATCTGCAGTGTGCAACTCACTCTTAGATGTAAAACTGTTTTTATCACTGTGCTTCTTATGCAGAAGAAATAACGAGCATTTCGATTGCATACGTTGGGAAAAATGCACGGTATTCTTTTGCATCTAATCATTTGTTCATGTTCTAGTTGTTTACACGCCCCTTAAATAACAATAGCTGTTGAAGCTAAAAAGAAATGACGACAATAGCTCTTTCTTTGTTTCTTGGAAGTGTTTCTTGAGTATCTTTGAGAATCCTGCAAAGATGTTTAATATCACAAAATTAATGTTTATGAGCTCTCTCAAAAAGTTATTTGGAATCTTGTAAAACTTTTGTGGTATGCTGCAAAAGCAGTAATCTTCAGCTTGTGTCTTCTTATAGTTCAGAGAGGGTTTCCTCTCAAGCATCTACAGTATTAAAATGTGGATTGTTATCACGCTTCTCCAACTGGAACAAAACAAGCTTGTGTTGATTAAAGATTTGAGAGTTTGATGGAGATCCTCCTCATAGTCCGCACCAAGATGCTTTCACAGAAAGCTTACGCAGAAACTCTCAAAAGCATTCAGGGGTTTAGAAAACATAGCCACCAGATGTATAGGAAGCCTTTCTTGATCTTGACAAAAGTAGAATGGAATCTTGAAAAAAAACTTTCATTAGATTTCTCCAAAAGGTTTTGAGGCATTTTGGATATCACAAAGAGCAATCCTGCAAAACTTCTGCAGTGTCACAAAAACAAAGTCAATAATAAAATAATAAAAACTTTATTTCACCAAAAGTGATCAGTCATCTTGCCAGGCTTATATAGGACATTGCAAAAGTTATAATCCTAAAAGTTTAGTGTGAGTTTGGATGGCTACCTTCCTAGACAACAGCTGTTTTGTCCACAGAACCGACTGTGTGGATTATTACACTTTTTCAACAGGCCTCCAGGCTTGTTGTGTCAGGTTTACAAATGGATGAAAAATGTATTTTGGGAGTTTTGCTTGACAGCGTTGTAACACGAGAGAAGTTGTTTATCTATGACTGTTTGTTCAAATGTTCCTGTCACAAATGTAAAACTGTCAGAAAGGGGGAGGAGGAAGAGCTCATAAATCAAATGATTCATGACAAGACGAACATCCGTCGTCAGAGCGAAAATAGATTTTTTTTTATTTTTTTAATGTGTGTGTGCTTTCTTTTTTTTTTTTAAAGGTGTAAAACGCCATAAATCTTTCAGCGCTTTAAACAGGCACACAGTAGCACTTCCCCGAGGGCTATGCGATGAACAATGCTGACATCAAAGTGTTGATGTTTGACAAGTGATGAGTCACTTCCCTTGTCCAGAGAGGAGCTCACACCTGTATGGAGATGATTACAGGTAGATCTCGCTGGCCCTAATTGTACAATAAATGCTGCTCTCAGCCCTAATGGCAGCTAGTCTGCTGCAGAGACGCCAGACTGCCATTTGGCTGTCGCCATGCTCCCGTGTTTTTCCACCGCCGCAGTTGAGATGATGATACGGTTAAGGACTATTCAAAGCAAACAGCAAGACAAATTACAATCTCAGCTTTAATGTGCCGAGGAAAAGACGGCAGATCGTAGAATTAGGCAAATTTTATCGGTGACTTTTTGGGACGCCCATACAGGCCATTCCAACAGGTTCCCGTCCTTCTCCAAGAGCTGTTTTCATTTGAAGTGCGTCTTTGAGTGCATGCTTCCCAGAGAGATCTGGGTCAATTTTAGCAACATACCCTAGAAAACATCGGTTTTGCCCGTGTCGTCGCATCCACTGACCTTTTAGCCATGTCTTAGTGCACACATTTGCCTATTTAACGACTTGTGCCGCAAGAACCGAGTTAGATCATCTCGTTTGGAGTATGGGAACCACAGACCAAGCTGCCCTTGTTTAGACAAGAATACACAGTATTAGCTTTAGCAAACCATCATTAATGGAGGGATCAGACGAGGAGCAAGGCCTCCTTTCATCCTCAGGTTCTCTGCTGGAGACAGAACATCATTTACTGTTGAGAGGAGCACATGGCTCCAATCCTATACAGTTCATGTGTATGAGAATGCGTACATGCGCATGTTTGAAGTCTGTTTCAGAGGCGACTCCACGCTCATTTGGATGCTGGCGTAATTGCGGTGCGGAGATCAAAGGCGCGCTGGCCGAGTGATGTTCCAGAGGAGACTTTACCACACAGCCCTCTCCTCTGTGCAGAGGGGGCCGCCTGCTGATCACCGCTCCCCTCTCCCCTCCAGACATGCGCTGCCCCCTGCACATCCCCGCTCATAAAAAATGATTAAGGCTGTATTTGTCATGTGTTTATGACTGAGAGGCATTGCGTGATACGGAATGGCATCTACAAGAGACTCTGTCAAGAGGCCTTCTCCTCTTTCCCCCACTGTTGGTAAGCTGTCTGGAAGACTGTTTCTCTGCTGCGCTTACTGAAGTTTGTTTTGTAGAGAAGGTCATTAGAGCACTGCTGATGATGTGGCGGCTGCACTCTGGCCCATCATCTAAGACATTGTTTATTTTACAACCATACGACCATTTTTATCAGTCCTCATTCCTTTTGAAATCAGATATTTATCCAATCATCCGCTGAGAACAAAGAGCAGCCGTAGTTGGGAGAGAAAAGGACACGCTTGAGAATATTCCAGCTATATGCTGTGATGTTTTTCTTTCTTGTCATTTCCTTTTCTTTCTGCTTTTATTTTTTTCTTCTTTTGGACAATGTGCATTAAAGTAAATTGGAGCCTCTTAAGTAGATGAGTTGACCTTTAAGGAAACCAGCAAGCGTGACCTGTCTGTGAGTGCCTCTGCCGAGTGGTTTCTCCCGGTGAGTGGAAGAACTGCAGGGTACCATCACGAGGAGCTTTTATTAACTCTGTTAGTCCAGCTCTGTTTTTTTTCCCCTCAATGTCTATATGCCACTCTTTATGTGTGTGTAGCAGAAGAAACGCATACGTAATTCGTTCTTTAGTTTACCACTTCTTACTTTGCTCCAAACTTATGTGTTAATGTATTTTGTGAATAGCATTTGCCACTCTGTCTGTGTTGAATTAAATATGAATCTTATTATGCCACAAAGCCACAAGAGTCACATACCACAGCTTCTCATCCGCTCTGTCATTCTTTAATCAAACACAAATATTTTTATGTTCATTTCCCCATGATTATTCAGTCATGGTGTAACTCATCTTGTGACTGAATTATATTCATCTTTAAATCAAGACGTTTAAAAAGATGGAAAATGAGTAGACAGAGGTGCGGACTCCAGTCCCATGACTCGGATTTGAGTCATTATTTTAATAACTTTAGATTTAACTTGGTGAAAGACTCAGAAGCACACTTTCACACCAATCACTCATGACTTCTCTTCCGCTCAAACTTTTTGACCTGGAAATGCTTGACGATGTACGCCAAGCAGAAAGTTGATTTTAAAAATGTGCGGCTTATGCATTTCCTCACTTAACCATATTAACATAGCCAGAGTTAAACACAGCATGCTGTCAAGTTGCAGAAGAGAAGGATGAAAAGGAATGCTGACACTAATCGCCACTCCAGGAAAAATAATAGGCAGGTATTTTATTTCTTTACATAAATGTGTTCAACAACAAACAAACTGCAGCATGTGAAATATGTGGGTCAAACTCTGCAGACTGAGAGGAACCGATTGTTGTTTAGACAAGCATTAACTCCAAATGATTTAATCCTTTTATGCTTTTTAGTCTCATTCAATTTTATTGATTAAAAAAAAATTACCTCAGTCAATACATGAATTTAAAAGTATTCATTAGAGGGGAAATCCAACATATAGCAACTTTTCCTTATATGTAAGTTTAATTAACCTCTAAGCCTAATAACTGGTTGAACTCAGCGTGGAGGGATTTTGGTAGATTTGTTTTAATTCAGCGACAATGTGAGAACTTTGAGCATGAGATCGTGCTACACTGTCTCTACCAATTTATCCAGCCTTTGACTAGGCCACTCGAGAACCTAACTTGCTGCAGCCCCCAAGTTCACTTGAACTTAAGGTCAAGAACTGATGGCTGGATATCTTCCTTTTCACAGCAGCAGACTTTACGGTTCCATCGCTGCAGACAATTTTTCAGGTTCTGAAAAAGTGAAGTAGCTCCAGTCATCACACCACCACCATGTTATTTTTCTGAACTGCTGTTAGTTTTACTCCAGATGAAATGAAATTTCACAGAACTTTTTGTCTCGCAGTTAGAAAGAACATTTTCACTAAAAGTCTTGAGAATCATCAACGTGTTTTTCTATAACTATGAGCCAGGTGTTCATGTTATTTTTGGTCGACAGGGTTTTTTTCCTGGGAACTTTCTCATGGATGCCATTTTTCCCCCCCAGTACTTTCACATTGTTGAATCTTGAATACTGACCTAAACTGAAGCAGGTGAGGTCTGCATTGCTTTAGATGCTGTTGTGGGAACCTGTTGTAACTCTTGGATTAGTGCTTGATTCACTTTTGGAGTATTTTTGATAGACTGGACACTCCACAGTTCCCCGCTGTTCCGTATTTTACTGTTTATGAATAACTGGAGTCACAAAGCCTTAAGACCTTTTAGAAAAGTCAGTGTCTTTGTTTCTCATCTTGAACTGAAACATGATGTATTGTTTTTTTAATTTATTACATGCAGCTAGAAAACGCCTTTTTAAGTACTTTTTTGGTTGTTTAATTAGGTCATCAAACAGGCTGGTCTGTGGCAAGTGAAACTGAGCGCAAAGAAACGTGATTCATCACAGTTAATTCATGATTTAACAAGGAGGGGCAAAGCATAACTTTTTCCACATAAAGCCAGGTTGGCTTGGATAGATTGGCTCTTCCATTAAATTCAATCATGATTAGGAGACTGTATTGCTCCGGGTTATCTTCGCCTGGTGTTAAAGTTAGTTTAACAATCTGAAACATTTAAGTGTGACAAAAAAAAAAAATAACAGAAAAACAGTTTTTTCTAAACAGCAGGTGTCAAGCAGTTTCAGGATTCTGTTCATACACTGATGCAGACTCACTATTTGGTGAGGCAGTTGCTATTTTGAACCTTTCTCACTCACTAAATAATGCATTATAACTTTCTATTAATTATTATAATGTGCTTACAGCTTCATTAATACGTACTTATTAGTCATTTGAAAGGTAAAATCTTTCCATACATAAAAATGCAATTTTCCTAACAGCGCTCTTTGCCATCCTGCTGGTGAAAATACTCCTTGGACACAAACGCATAGTTGAAAATAATTCACAAAAATGCCCTTTTACATGCCGCTGATTAGCTAGTAAATACAATATAACTAATTTCTTACAAAGCCTCTTTTTAATCTTGAAATATAAAATGTTTTCAAAAAATGACATTAGAAACAATTTGACTTTGATTTAAAGTCGCAGTAGAGACAAAGGATTGAAGCACTTTTTTTTTTTTTTAAATGACTGGATTGCGTTTGTTAGCAGTTGGCATAATATAATTAACCTTAAAGACCAGTACAGTGAAAATATGCAGTAATGACTCTGCCTTGCTTGGATCTGATACTCGGGTCGGCCTGTAGGAGGAGCTTGAACAATTACAGTGAAGGAAGCACTGACTGCAGCAGCAGCCTGCCAGAAGAGGTGATCGGTTTAAAGCAACAGATTTAAGTCTATACTTTGTTGCTTTCATGTTTATTTACAGAAATCTTTTCATGAGATAAATCATGTTTACATTTATTTTATTATTTGTTCTTCAAAGCGCTGAAGAAATAAAATAAGATGTGCAACTTTGGACCTTCTTAAAGCTTAATTAAATGCTGTAGAATTAGCTAAATCTAATTATTTGACATTGACTCTGAAAGCAAATTATCTCATAATGCAATGTGCAAAGGTCTCAACTCGTGAATTTATTGTTTTGTTTCCAAACAGCCTGACTTCGTGGTCTTAATCAATTCTTCTAAATGCTTTCTAAAGGTCTGTCAATGTTTTTCTCTAAACTTTTACTTATTATTATTGTTCAGTGCACTTCTTCACTATTTTTAAAAGACATTCATTATTTGAGGTGCTAATTAATACTGATTTATAAATCATTCAAACATGTTTATAAATCATTCAAACATGAAACAGCTCAAGGGTTAAACTATTGTGTCAATGCACAACAGACAACTTAACAAGGATCTTGTTTTTCAGCCCTTCACCAATTTTCTTCCCCATTCATTTTATTCTTAACTTCTTATATCAGTGTTGGTAATTTGGTTAAGGCCGATTCGTAGAATAAAAACTGGAATCACATTTCAAACCACATTTGCTGCATTTACAGCTGCAAGTCTTTTGAGGTATGTCTCTTCAGACGTTCTTATTTTGCAAATTCTACATTTTATTTAACCTGTGACATATTACAACTCCCGACCCAATCAAAAATAATTAAAAAACTAAGCAGATATTCTAGAACTCCTCCATCTCATGATTAGCATAAACCGATGTTTAAACTGTGTTTTAGGAGCAGCAACAAAAATGCAATCTGAATTTCTGAAAGGACCGGAAAGCAAATCTTTGTTTGAGTCGTTTTTAAGGAAAACTTTGACCTTTGGAAGCAAACAAGACATACATGAGGAGAGGCTGAACATTTTCATGCACACTGTAACTGATCTATTCTTTTCAATGGACAGTTTTGTGGCTTGCCACCCTGATCCTAAAGGGCGCCACTATATGGCTCATGAAGAGTGTAGAGAATATGTTGCCGTGAGGTAAGAGTGTGTTTTTCCATGGTTTTATTCTCTCTATGATGAAATGGTAAATTCTCCAGGCTGTAAATAACCTCAATACTCAATATATCCTGTTCATCTTTCAGCTGCAGATGGATCAGCACCAACTGCTGCACTAGAGTGTGTGCATCAGAGTTACAACTGTCAGAAATATGAAACTGATGAAGCTTGAATTTTTCAAGAGACAGTTTAGTCTGTAAATTATTAGTTGATCACCTGAACATCGAAATATATCCGTAGGTTTTTAAGCTCGTACTTTTGAGGGGTTACATGATGAAACGTTTATGATTTTTGCTTTTAAATAAGCAGCTCTGGATTAGGAAGAGCTTAAATGTGACATTCAGATTTCTGTATTTGCTGTTTCTGACTGTGAAAGAAATCAGTTTGTTACAAATTTTTTTTTTAAAAAGTCAACAGACAATGTGACTCCTTCCCATTTATTCAGACCCAAACGTTAAGGGAGACGGAGCGGGTCCCCTGCAGCTCATAATGCATTTAGACACCCGTGCAGCAGGGTGGCATCCTGAAACTCTTTTGAAGGCACCCTGGGAGTCACTCACCTGTAAAGCCTAAGCTTTGACATTTTACAGACAAAAGAAATGTCTGCGAGAGTCAACTTTGCCTAATGATAGATTCCCATTGCTCCTGCTTTGTTGCACGGTGCTTCACATTTTATGTTTTTTTTTTTTTTTTCTGACAAAGTTAAGAGCAAACAGGCCTGCCACAGAGAGTCTCCTGCAGCCTCGGTCGCCTTAATGAGACAAATAAATGAATTTAGTGTTGCCACATAGAGCTCCTGAAAGCTTATTATCAGGATTATTATTGAACTGTTATGAATGGTGGAGGGGGAAAAAAATAAGATGTTGGACTGTAAGGAGGGGGGCCGTGATGGGCTGATGCTACATATGTCCTTGATTACCTTCCTTCGGCTTTTATTCTAATAAGTGGCATTCTTTGTACTCCCTGGGACAGCTAGACAGTCTGACACACGATGAGAATAAATATTGCATGTGGTAGACATTAAGCTGTCATCCTGAAGAAGGAAAAAAAAAGGAGACGAGATGGAGAAATCTGTGTGGTGTTCGTCGGAGCTACACTTTGCCTGCTCTTGTCACAATTGTCACATCTTGATGACTCCCCCCTCTCTACCCCCAGCCCCCTTATTTTCTCTCGCCCAGTCAACCGCCATAAATGACAGCATGGATACCCCATATAGAGAAAAATTTTGGCGATGCAGATTGTACTCTTTCGGGTTTGAATTCATAATGTTTGCCCTCTCCTTATCCTCGCTCACTCGTAAATACCCCTAAACACTGATCCGGCTCTGAAAAACGTTGCCTCGACAACCATTTTGAGGACCGAAAACTGAGACCGGTGGTTTGTTAAGCGTTCACAGTGTGCGTAGATTTTTAAAGTTGGGAGATTTAATGGGTGCAAAATATCAAAGAAAATAAAGTTACTTTAAAAAGCTTGTTACCAGCACACCCTCAAGGTTTGTTAGCGATACGATGCTCTTAATTAAAGCTGCTCCCATTGTGCGTCCACTGCGTTCTGTTTCCTCCTGTCTGCGATTGCTTTGAAGGCTATAAGAAGTTGATAATATTGGGAATAAAGTTTGTGTGTGTGTGTGTGTGTGTGTGTGTGTGTGTGTGTGTGTGTGTGTTTCTCAGAGGCTGATGTGTAATGTTTTTTTTTTTCTGTGCAGCGATGGCCACAGGGAGTAGAGAGCGTCTGCACTCTTGTCGCTCAGGAGCTCACCACTGGGAGGATGAAAAGCATCCCACAGAGATTCTGACTTCCTAGCCTCAAAAGCCACCATGAGCTCATACCTCTCATTTCTGTCTTCCTAAACAGAAGAAGAAGAGGAGGGGGATCGTGTGCTGCAGCATCCTAACATCATAAATGACTCATCTTTGCCAAACTGTGACCAGCAGAGCGTAGAGGACTTTCGGTTCATGTGTGAAACAGCTCGGTTTCAGGTGCTGGAGCCTTTTACCTGTAGGCGTGGAGCGGGTTAATCTTTCAGCTTTTCACCGTTCAGTTGCATCTGAAAGGAGAACCCAAACGGGAGGAGGTGACCCACCTCTCACTGGCTTAAGTGGTGCGTCTCGTTAATAAAGTCTACCTGCGTCCAGACGCAGGTCATTGTCTCAGGTAGAGCTGTCCCTGTGCTTTTAAAAAGAGGAGGCCATTGTTTTCCCCCTCCCAGGCCGTTTAAGCAGATCAAAGCTGGGACAAAGCCGAGGAAAGCCCCGGGCATACAGAAAGACAGGAATTATCCCCCCTCACGATTCTCACACAAAAAAGGACAAATAAGCTCCAGAGGGTGGCCCCCTGTGGGACGTCACTATTCAGAGGCAATCTGTTGTGGATGGTTCAATTGTTTTTTGGGTTTTTTCTTTTTTTTTTTCCCCTCATTATTATTTGCAATGTGATGTTTTAAAACGGGAGCACTGTAAATGAAACAAGCATTGAATCAAAAACCGTTTGTGTTGATAGACAGAGCCTCGCAAAAAATATATATATATATTAGTTTCCCTTGAACTTTTACATGTTGTGGTTGTAATCTTTTCCCACATTACAACCACGAATTTATATTTGTTTTTTGAGGGGATTTTATGTGACGAAATGTCAAAATTTTAAAGAAAATTACAAATGGTTGTCTTACAGATGAAAATCTCAAAAGTGTGGTGGGCATTTGTATTCGGCTTCCTCAGGGCTTTTGTGTGTTATGTCAGTCATATTATATGCACAGTGTATCTGAACACAGTAGTCCAGACTTTGACTGGACCATTCAATTTTTACCACTGTAGCTCTGACTGCCTGTTTTTGTCCTGCATGAGAAGTCTCAAGTTCTTTGCAGGTTGCAACAGGTTTTCTTCCAGTACTCTCCTGCTCTTAGGTCTCTTCATTTTACCATTAATTCTGAGAATCGTTTCTGTCCCTCCTGAAGGAAACCCTTCCCTCAGCATGATGCTGCCACCACCATGCTTCACAGTGGATATGTGCAGAGTTAGCTTTCCACATAGTGGTTTTAATCTCTGTTTGACCAGAACTATTTCTTCCACATGTTTGCCGTTCCCGCTACATGACTCGGGTATGCATATGGGACTTCTTGTGTATTTTTTTCAACAACAACTTTCTTCTTACCACTCTATTTCTTAAACAATAAATTGCACAACTAATAATTGCTCTTCCACCTGAGCTGTGAATATCTGCAGCTCCTCCAGAGTTTCATCAGTTCTCCATGGCGTTTGCTGTGTGAATCGGTCTTAATGAGGCTCTTTGTTCCTCATAAACCTCTAAGCTCCATTTATTATTAAGATTACTAGATTACATTTAGGGGTATCAGACTAATGGGGAGATTAAAACAGATAGATTTTTTTTCTTCTCCTTTGTAGTTATATGCTATAATTTGTTGCTCTTTCAACAAAAGTGTGTGGAAGCATTTAGTTGTATGAGTGTTTGTGCAAGGCACCGCAAGATATACACAATGTTTTCATGTTGACCTGTTTTATTCATTTAAAGAAAAACCATGCATTCTGGAAAAGTTTGATCAGACTGTAAGTGATAGCAGTTTCTCTGTGATCTGTGAGTGAAAAGCAGCAAACATGGCCCGCGCCTTTGCCTTGTTTGAAGCGTTCATGCTGCTGAATGATTAGCAGAAATAATGTCCCTGTCACCCTTAATCGCATTAAAACGTGGTTAACATTTAATTTTTCTCACTTGATATGCAAAAATTTCCACTTGATTTGCAGCCGAGGCCATTGAAGTTCCATTATAAAGAGAATAAAAATTTCAGGCATCATTTGTTCAGAGGGGGATATCAGGACCAGAAAGTGCTGAATCCGTCTATTAGCAGAGCAGTGAGAGATGGCACTCTGCATTGGGACATAATGGGAGACTGACAAGAGACACTTGCACTCAAACAGTCTTTCTTCAGAGTTGTAAAAGCTTTCAAAAGTGTATCTAACTAAGGGAACGGGTTATTCAAATCTTTTTATTGTTGGATTTTATCAAATCTAACTAAAAGGGATGAAATTAGATTGTAAATCTGCTCAAGAAAGACATGAAAGATGAACTGAAGCAAAGTTTACATAAATATTGCATCACATTTGAACATCCACATAAGTAATTGGAAGCCACATAAATACACGGAGGAAAATAAGACCAGAACATGCTGGAGATGCTGACAGAATTGGTTTCGGGCTCCGTGTTGACGGTGCATCAAAGCTCTTAATTGACAGCGCTTTGTTTCTGGAGTTGAGGCAAGGGGGTGTTTCATGTTCCCTCATGGCTAGGTGTTTGTCTGCTCCTATGTCAGTCAGTGCAAGGACCCAGAGACCCCCGGTGCTCATTTGCGGCTCACATTCTCCGTCTCGGCTTCACATTATTAAAATCATCCCTCAGCCCTCCACCAATAGCCTCTTTGTTACCCGGCCGGCTCGGCTCGGCTCTGTCAAAGTCTTCACCAATTACAGTCCCAGGTACAATGGTCTATTCAAAGGATCACAGCCCTTGACTGGTGTGGAGAGAGTGATTTGTGAATCATTATTCAAGCCGCCTGTAGAGAACGCAATACCTGAGGAATGCAAATAACGTGCCACCAAATAGACAGCTGTGCCGCTAAAAGTGACAAACTACAGCTGTTATTATCTCAGATTGGATTTTTCCCCCCTCATGGAGCGCCCCTCCGTCTCCGGTGTTTTGAGGCTTTTTGGCTTTTTCTTATTTTCCTACGAGACTCTGGTTGCCACCTTTATTCAAAATGCAGAAAGAAAAGGGAAATATTAGGTTATGGCTCTTAATAGCTGTGCATGTAAACTGAGAAACAAACTGACACTTAAACAGCATTCAGTCAAAGCAAACGGCGCCGTCCTTGTGTGTGTGTTACCCTGTCATATGTTGTATATTGATAATCATTAGGTAGAAGCGGTGATCTGGTGCTGCGGCCGATAACGCCGGGGACATTGTTATTGGTACGGATCTGATATTGAGGCGCTCCGGGTTCGTCCCAGTCTTTGATTCCTTATGGGGCCTTTAAACAGGAAACCAGGATTACACATAATGACAGGGCCCCCCTCAGAATCAATCCGGGGCCGACGTGTGAAAATGGATTTGTGCGATGCTGCTCTTTGCTATCCGTCCAATCCCAGCCTCGGAGCTTGTGGAGCTAATCTCATAATTGCCCTAACCCCCTTGTATTGTTCTGACTGAGGGTTGCCATTAAGTGTGAGGATATCTTTGTCCTGCAATGTCAGGTGTCCCGCTGGAAGAGGGAGGCAAAAAAAAAAAAAAAAAGTGACAAAGACATTTAAAAGTAAGGAAACACTTAGTGGTTATTTGTTCTTTTCTCTCCAGGCTCCAGGAAAAATGTTTATTTAACACCCAGCAGGTAAATTAAATGTCCCCCATAGTAAAACACTGGCATAACAACTGAAGATCTGGGTTTTATGTTATCTCTGGAAATGTTCTTCTTTTAAACTCCTTTTTGGCTGAATTTCAAGGGGTTTTTTTTACCTGCCATTTGTTTGGCTACTTTGGCTTTTCTGATAAGCATACAGCACCCTCAACCATTAAATTGCACCCCTTATGTACGCTTGCCAATTTTTGTGTTTCTCCCATCCCGTCATCTTCTCTACACATATCAGGAAGATCAACTTTTTTTTTTCTTGCCAAGTCTTGCTTGTCACAGTTCCAGCTGTTTTAAGCTGTTTCGTTATTGCTCTGACTGTGTTTTCAGAGTGGGTTTAGGTCAGTAACTGTTTTCTTGTAGCATTTTCCAGACTTATTAAGATCAACATACATTTGTCTGCTAGAACAACACATGGCTAAGACCACATCCAGACTGCATGTCCAGTCAAAGCTGAGATTTTGCACAGTTGCTGCATAAATTAAATGTCAATCAAACTCCAGTGTGAACCTCTGACGGTCCTGAAGTGATAAAAAAAAGTTTTGACGTCATACGTAGCAAAGAAATGACGGTGCAACAAGGTCCAGAGTGTAGCAGACACAATTCTGACAACCTCCACCTACATGGCGGCTGCCATGCTTGTTTGATCATTTGTACTCCATGGAAATGGCAACATTACCATTAGTGTACAAGATGATAAAATGGTAATTATCCCTATTTTAAGAAACATGTTTACAAGTTTGTGCCAGTAGTTTAAGGAGATTTAAAACTGTCAAAGAGCAAATAAATAGTTTAGATTTGCTACATTACCTGCTGTGTGTTCCCTTTGCACAGCATCCATAGTCACAATATTGAACAAGAATTCCCACTTAGGCATTTTATTTTATTACTTCAACTCAGAGTGAAATTCATATGTTAAATAGATCTGTTAAATGGCAAAATAATTCAGTATTATTTCTCTTGCTTATTTTTTGCTTATAATTATTTCGAAGTAAAACCCAAAATTCATGATTTTGTAGGTCATTGAATGGCCAAAACAGCATTTTTCAGCATCTTTCTATTGATTTTATGGACAGTTTTAATTTTGTAAGAGACCGATGTTTGAGTTGTCATTACCTGTAAGCATAACATGAACACAAATATTACATAGATATGTAATAGATATGTACGAGTTTCACCTTTTTCTTTAAGTCGAATTACCAAAATAAATGGACTTTTTTATGATTTTCTAATTTTTTGTGATGCACCTGTATTTCCAGCTAAGATTGACTAAAGCCCAGCCTTTATATACATATATGCACCATTACGGTCCAGGTCAGCTAGTCGTAGAAAACTAATTAAATTGTTGGTTTATTAGTAAAAAAAAAAAAAAAAATACAAAACAGCTTATTTATATTTGAAGTGCCAGCTGGGCTCTTACAAAGAAAGTCAGAAAAAGGATAATGGAAAAAATGTAATGCTTAATTTATTAAAATTACAGGTTAAGTTTTTTATTTTTTCATCATGAGTTGTTTCCATTGTTAGTTATTAAAATGAATTTATTGTCACAAAATCAATATGTTTTAAAACCAAATGAAGACATTTTTTAGTTCTCTGTATGAATCAGAAATATTTAGACGTGAATAGTGAATATTATTTCACTTCTCCCTAAGATAAACTTTGAGCTTAAGTATAAATTACAACCTTGTAGCAATTCAGATTCAGTAATGCTGACAAAAAAATCCAGGTGTAGATCTAAGAAATACTGGCTTATAAGGCAATATTATTACATGCTGTTTTATATCTACAGGTACAGAAAATGTATCAAATAAAATTTCAACAATTTTCTTTGTACATAAAGTAACAGTTAATATAAACACTAATAATAAGTTTATTCACTTCTGGTATGCTAACCATAAGCCTTTAAAAAAATCTTACTGCTTTGTTTACGTCACTGTCTCCATTCAAACAAATCCATTTTAATCTCTCCTAGAAAGACATTCATATTCTCTGCTGCTCTCATGAATATGGATTTCCAAGGCCACAACAAATACCCCCTTCTCAATCAAATCTGCCTTGGTTTGCCGTTTCTCCATCAGGTTGGTGAAAATCAAGGAGTGGGTGGACAGTCACGACCCCGGAGCCTTGGTCATCCCCTTCAGCGGCAACCTGGAGAGTCGACTGCAGGACATGAGCGAAGAGGAGAGACAGAAGTGCTGCAAAGAGCACAAGACGCAGAGGTTAATTAGCATTCAGTCTCCCCACACTTTATTATCAGCTGTGTCCTCCATGCACTCCTTTAATTGCATGTGCTGATAGAATAATAAATGGCAGAGTAATTACCATTATAAAGCAAAGGATCCCTCTTCTTACTGAACAACTCAGTCAAAGGGTTTTCCTCCAAATTAAGTTTTTAACTGTCATCTGTCATCTGTAGGTATAATTATAACTTGGTGCATTTTGGGTTTATTGTTCTCGTCTGAAAACCTCTATGGAGAGAAAAATTGTGACAGCAGAGACATTTTTTTTTTCTTTTTTTCTCAGCAAAGACCGAGGCGTCGAGTTGAATTCTTAAAAATGTTAAATGGGACTACAAGCATTCTAATTAATCATGCAAACCATTGGAGAGTTGAATGTCTCATGTGAAATGAAGTGACCCATCTTGCTCACTTAATGAGTTTGTATTGGAATGAAAACGGCGCCTTGCCGCTGACGGGAACTTTTCCCAGGTGTCAGCAAAGTATAACAAAACGATTCAGACCCTTTGATTCACACTGAAGTTTCTCTCCACCAGTGCCCTGAGCAAGATCATCAAGGCGGGCTACGCGGCCCTGCAGCTGGAGTACTTCTTCACCACTGGCCCAGACGAGGTCCGTGCCTGGACCATCCGGGTGAGAGCCGGCCGCAGCGCCGCGTGAACACACACCGCATCCTTTCGTTCCACCCTGCTGGCACCCTCGCTGATATCACACACTTCCAACTTTGTCATGGTCGTGCTTTAGCTAGTCATTACAGGCTGAGGATAACTTCAATTACTGGTGAGCTGCTGAACGGTGAAAGTGGGGGCCCACATTGATTGAGGAGGACAACAATTGATTTTGCCCATTACGTCCGTGAGAATGTTTCCATCCTGTGCAGATCTGCCTGCCCTCCTCCTGCCGCTGGAGATAAGGAGGCCGTCCATTGTGCCTGCCTAATCTGTGTGACGGAGGGTGTCTGTGCCAAAATTGATGTCGCTTTTCATCCGACTGTTTGTGGGCTTTGCCGGGGGCTCCTCCTCCGTGTGTGTCTCAGTTTACAGAGCCCTGCCCGCCAAGAGCTCTGTGCAATGGGATCACAGGATTTACATCAATACAGATGTCGGCTTTGCATGTTGGTATTGTGCGTTTTCTCTCTTTTTTTTTTCTTTTCTTAAAGTGGATGGAAGTGCAGATTTAAAAAGGTTGCATTTTAAAATTTAAATGGTAAACAAAATGGGTTATGTGTCATATATTATTCAAGCTGTTTTGAATCACAGTTTTGCTGTTCAGAATGAATTTAATCCATTTAAAGAAGAATGCACACTGTGAAAAAGTTCCTGCATTATTGCACAAAGAAATTGTCACAAGAAGATCAAAATAGTTTTTTTTTCTGAATTTCAGTTTTTCTTGTGCTGCCATTTTTACCATCTCCACATGGGCCTCAGCAAATTCTTTGTTTTAACATCTTTAGATTACAAAATCCTTCTTGAATTTTAATTTTAAACTTGAGCAAAGTTTGCGTTGTTTATTCACATGTTCAACTAAAAGTTTAAAAACACTGTTTGTTTCATTTGCACTTTTTTTCTCTCGGCCCATTAATAACCTCTCTTCACTATAATAACCATGAAGCAAACTGCCACTTAAAATCCCTGTGAAAACAGACTACAGAACAAGAAAAAAAACTTTTATGAAATGTTAAGAAAAAAAAGATCTCTTGATATTTTAAAATAAAAATGTTGAGCTACAACCACAAACCTTAATGAATTTTCTTGATATTAGATAGAACAAAGTCGTACATAATTGATGCATAAAGTGAACCTTGGGACCGATCTCAAGTCTTTTGCTGCCTCTAACGGATTTTCTTCAGGGTTCCCCAGTATTTTTCTACGTCCACCTTCCAGTCAGCCCTGTCCAGCTTTCCTGTCTCTGCTGAAGAAAAGCGTCCCCTCAGAATTAAGCTGCCACTGCCGTTTCACTGGAGAGATTGTGTGTTCATGCTGATACACTGTTAACTTTCCACCACTGAGAGCCAGAGAACCTTCTTCCATGCTCTCTATATTTCCTAAAACTGGCTTTAAAGATAAGCTCTTGTTATTTATGAAGGCATTTAATTACACAGTATTCTACTTAGTGGTATTAAGGTAAGGTAAAATACTTGACTTAATCAGATTTTTACTATTTTATTTTTTCTTTCCACTTCTAAATCCCAGTAAGATACTTGGAAGTTTCTTGTTGCAACATGACAAAATGTGAAAGAGCACATTTATTTTTGCAGTGAAAATGCCAGTACTTTTCTCCAAAATGAGGAAAAATGTATTTAAAAAATGGATAAAAAAATGTATTAATCCATAAATATTGTTCAGTTCAGTTTCAATTTGTGTTTATTAATTCTCAAAAGTCCAGTCCAGTTCATTCTAATTACATAGAAGCTAGGATTGCATGACATGCATATTGTAGATATAAAATCTCAGATCCAGTTTTAATCAATTTGGTTCATTTGAAGACAATTCAATGCTATAAGGACATTTAATCCAATTTAGTGCAAATAATAAACTAGCTATCGCTATAAGATGACAGCAAGCTCAAGAAATTCTCTCTTTATTATCAATACAAAACCAGAACTAAAGTGGGTTCATTTTACGGTTTTGATTTTGAAAATAAAGTTTAGAGTAAATCAAATTAAATCCCTCTGGACACCTGGAACACAAAATCCTTTAAGATAATTTAAAGGATTATTTAAATTATCCTTTAAATAATCCTTTAAATTACGGATGCTTTTAATAGTTTTATTACGGGATGCTTTTAATAGTTTTTGTTTCATTAGATTTTGAATTTGAACACAATGTGCTTATAAAAAACACAACAAACTGTTCTCCGTGTTTCATTACATTCCTCTGGTTGAACAGGTCAGTCTTTCCGTCTCGTCTCGGGATGCTTTCTCTCTTGTACATGTTATTTACTGAAGAGTCTGAAACTGTGCTCAGGCCTGGGGTGAAAGTGAGCTCACTTCCTGTTTTCTCACGAAGAACTTGTTATGTCTCAGTCGGATGACATCACCGGATTTATATCATGATGACTGATGTTCTTGCTATTTACAATAAAAGCACCTGAATGCTTCAAAGGTATCCTTAAAAAACAGGCTTGTGTCTCCTCTGTGTAAGTGATTACAGCCAGCCTCGATTTGTGTGTGAGGGGCATTTAGTCAGGTAAGCATCAGTGAGTAACTATATTAAGCCAATACATCTTGCATTGTAAAAACTACACTCAGCAATGTCATGTTCCTAAGTTCTTTAACATGCTTTATTAGGCAGCCTCGAGGTGACCATTATCTATCAGCCTGCTCTGCATAGCTCTTAACTAGGACAATGTGGCTCTCCTGTAAAGCACTAGATGAAAAAAAAAAAAAAAATTCAAACCCTTAATCTATTTTTTTTTTCCTCCACATAGACAAACCTTGATGCTGATTAATGGTAGTTAAACACACAAGTACTCTGTCAGTGAGATTGCAAATAGATGGTAATGTATTAGAGTCATTAAATACGCATCAGTCTTGTGGCATGAAATATGTTGACCCCAACCTGATTATATACATAATTAAAACCGCTCAACAGCCCCTGAGCACGGCGCTGCGAAGCGGCTCGACAGACAGGAGTCACGATGATGCACGGCGGCCACGTCACTTATTTGCCTCATTTGTCATTTCCGCACATCATTTCTGTGCATATAAATTGCACATTTCATCATTCAGCACTTTAGTCTTAAAGTGGTTCAGAGAATTTTTACAAAACAATTCGATCTATACAAAAAATGTCTCAAAATGGACTCTGTAGCATGAGGCGACCTTTTGGTCCTTAGTTTTTAGCTTAAGAGAGTTTCTGCTCTCTCAGCCAGCTGACGTTATTTAGTCAGAGTTACCCTGTCAAAATACTATTCTGGTTTCTCAAAAATAATTTGATTTTATGACCATCTTATTGTTATGCTACTGTATCTGAAGTTGGTAATTTAATTGCCTAATTATTAAAATAATCTATAATTAATTATCAGAAAATTAAATAAGAAATGTCCTAAATTGAGAAATATGTGACTGTGCTGTTATCCCGAGAACTGAATAAATGAACATGAAAAACACCTTAAAGGTGCAGAACAGCGCTAAGTAAACAGTTTGTTTACTTAAAAAGTATTTGCATAAAGTTGTACATCTGTGAAATTGTCTGGTGCCACAGAGGAATTTTAATTGAGTAACTTTAGGGCTCCCTTGTACTCATAGGTTGTATGATGTGATAATTCATTCAAAAATACCTCATTTATCCCAAAGGAAAACTGCATTTTATTGTAACTTTTATCCTCCAAGTATTTTAAGTCATTGTACATGGTGATGATGTGGGCAGGAAGGATCTCCAGCAGCAGTCAGTCTTGCAACGAATCTGAAGACACCTCTGACAGAAGAAGCCATTGTCATGTTATGACCGTCTCATGGCTGTCATAACATGCTGACAGCTCTATATTTGGGCAGCAGAGACAATATTCCACTGTAACATCATGGCTCACATCAGTTGTTGAAAAGCACTTTCTGATCCATCTCGTTTGCTTTTGCCATTCCTCTTTAAATTTCCATTAAGCTTCCTTTTCAACCCTTCTGGGATATGGGGTTGTGGTTCAGGTATTATTTGAGCTCAGCACAAGCTTTGAGGTGCTTGTTGCCACAGTTACACTTCACAACAACTACCAGAAAGTAAAACATAGCATCCTGCTACATAGCATCCCAAATCATGGGAAATGATTATCATAACCTTCAATGCCTCACCCAGGAAAATTATGAATAATATGGAATAATTATGAACCAAATCATAAATTTGTTTTTGTTTATGAGAACCTCAGAACCAAGCTTCCATCCGAGCAAAAAACTGGACCAGGTTGTTTTGAGTCGTACCCCACGTGAAGTTCTCCTACGGTTTGTGTGAACTTCCCAGAATGAAGTTTGAGCTTCACTCTGAGCAGGAACAAACATAAACAGCCTCTTCTGAACCTATACTAGGTTTTAGGTTACATTTATGTTCATGATGATGAATCTTGCCCATCATACCCATACCCACTACAAAAGAGAACATCCCAGCTGTAACTCTTGACTTTTAAAACTGTAGCAAACTAATCTGCAGAACCACACAGCACAAGCCCACTGACTATACTAATACAGGTATGCACTCAAAGAGACACTGACACTTTAATCCATCCATATGGACACAAAAGCCTCGCTATGATGACTGTTATTTTTAGCCCTGAAACTCTGGTTTGTTTGCCTAGAAAGTTTAGTTTGTTTGGGGAGGTGTAAATACACAATCAAACTCTGATTCAGAACAAAGAAATCGAGGTTCTGGTAAACCTAAAACCTAGGTCTTGATTTTTTTAAGTGAATTCTGGAGTGCTTTGAAGGTATATGTAAATGCCAAGCCGACCAGAGAGCTCTCCAAAAGCAGGAAGCAGACTATAGTGTGGGGCATTCTGGATAAATACGACCAAAACAAATACAAGAGTCTAGCACTAGCTGGAGAAATGGCTTTTGTCTTTTAACAGACTCAAAAGAGAAATCCTACAATCACTAAAATTTGACGCCACTCCGTTATTGTTTATATTTTGTGAAAAAGGAAGCTGTGCTTCAGAGATCTTTCTTTCATTTCCTTCAGTTGTTCTTGGTGCAGCGCCACCACAGGCGAGGCAGTGAATCGGTTTCTCAAAGGGTCTGGTTCACTTGACAGAGTGCAGTGTGAAAGCAAATTCCACCAGCTGAAAATGTAACACATGTCGCCATTTCGGTCCTCAATCGAACCGAGTCCACCAGACACCTACAGGATATCTGAAGATTTCTGAAGTCAAGCAGCAGTTCGTAGAAACCTATCTAACATGCTGTGATATCTTTTCAGGCTAAACGTGATTTTGAATTTCCAAACTCTGGTGTGTCACAATAGTCTGACCTGATAGAGTAAGATCTGCACCACCTTAGCCTCTCACTGCAACACTGGGTCCCAGTGCTGTCATGACCAGAGAGCTGAGCAGCGACCCACAATGAGGCAAGATTGCTTAGACAGAAATCAATACTGCTAAGGAATGAGAGTCAGAAGGCAATGATAGCAGCGTTGGGTTCTTATCGGTGTCCAGGCTGCCCTAGCAGGCCACAGCCGAGTGGAAAGCTATCCAGAAATCTGGACAGAGGCAAGAATACCCAGCAACTGAAAAACACCCCTGGAGTCATTACGCTGCTATCACCCTATCAAACACCATGTCGCTCGCATGCTGTAATCCATCTTCTCCAAAACAATTCATTTGTCCTCTCCTCTTCTTCTTCTGTGACAGAAAGGAACTAAGGCTCCACAGGCTGCGGGGAAGATCCACACGGACTTCGAGAGGGGCTTCATTATGGCAGAAGTAATGAAATTCCAGGATTTTAAAGAAGAAGGCAGCGAGAGCGCTGTCAAGGTGAGCAGTTAGTGTGCCGGAGGAGAAGAGGGGAAAGTCTCTTGTGATCAGTGGAGCTGACAGTTGCCACGCAGCTCCGACTGAAAACTCCTCTTCACCTTTACTCGGGGGAAGAAATTACTGCACACACTCAGGCACCACCAGTGACAAGCCAGCTGATTCTGGGTCTAAACACTGCCATTGTGCTCCAGCTGTGCATATCTTTATCACAATGTGTTCTAACTGGCTGATGGCAGCTCTTGCTTTTGACTTGGCACAGATGCTCAGAGGAAGCACTTCTTCAGCTCGCCAGGCGTTTATCAGATCTGTACGGCGCGCCGTTAGCTCAGAGCTCTCCCGCGCCAAGTCCCCACTGTAGGCGTGTGACAGTGATGTAAAGTGGCAAGTTAAATAAAGTGTAAAATTCCTCAAACAAGGACTGCTTCATGGATGGGTAGCGCAGGAATATGACTTGCATGTCTTAGTTATGTCTATCCGCCTTTGTTTTGACCTGTTAGCTGTTTGTGTGCAGCCTCATGTTAAATGCAATAAGATACAGTGCATTGCTAAATTTTCACACCTTCTGAATTATTACATTTTTTGTTGGTCACATTTCAACCACAATAACCAACAAAATACACTGGGATTTCATTTGATAGACCAGTGCATATTTGTGGTGTGGAAGGAAGTTTCAACTGGTCTTTTTTTTTTTTTTTTTCAATTCATAAAAATCTGGTTTCTCTTATAGCACTAAGCAAAATCCAGTGCGACCACCTGAAAATCAGCTTTTAAGTCTCAAACTCTCAGTTGGATTCAGGTCTGGGCTTTGACTAGACCGTTCTTACTCTTGAATTTGCTTTGATCTGAATCGTTACACCATGTTTCACCATGAGAATAATGTGTACAGAGTCGAGGCGTAAGGTTAGTTTTCAAATGTAAAAGTATTCAGCAGTTCCATTTTAGTTTCATCTGGCGAGATCACCATAATGTTTCCTATGGTTTGGGCCAAACTGCAGATGTTTAGACAGGTTCGCAGACAATTATAAATACACATTTCACTCCTTTATTTGGTATATACATTAAAAATCCCCTTTTCTTCCACTGATGCATAAAAACCTGGTTAAATACAATGAAGATCCTGGTTGTTATGTAATTAAGTCTCAAAAGGATTAGTAATCATTTTACAAGACATGGGATTTTTTTTTATGAAATACATCAATTTCTTCAAAAAAAATGTACAAATGGTTCTAATGTCTAGATTGAGCATGAATTTCTACTCCGCAAGCTGAAAGTATAGAATAAGAAATTAACAAATTAATCCAGCAAAATGTTTTTTGTTTTTTTTTCCTGATTAAACAAACTTCCGTTAAATTGTGACTTCATTAAATGAAAGCAGAAGGGGCTAACTTTGCTCAGCATAAACCTCGTGATCCGCAGCCGTGAGCCATGCTGGCGTGATCTCTTTATCAGCAGCATCGACTCCTTGTGCCCACTTACAGACTCAGCTAATGTAATTATGGTGGCACAAAAGGCCCATGGAGACCAGTGAGGAAGGAAGCACTAAAAAACATTTAAACCTCTTTAGTATTCAAGCCCTCTTTTTATATATATATTTTTTTTTATTTATTTTTTTTATTATTATTTAATGCAGTGGCGGTGTATTGTCCACACCCCCAATAAGCTGCTAACTGAGAGTGACTCGTGTTGGTCTCTGGGGGGGTTTCACTATTGTTATCCAGGGTTGAGATCTGAGTGTCAGGTCCTCACTGCTTGCTCTCACTTTAATCCCTTTTTGAGCCTCAGAAGAACATGGAGCGTCTCTGACTGTGGCATTAAGGTCCATGCTATTTAATGCCAGTTGTGGGAATAGGCAGCATGAATAGGGCCAGAGTACGGGGATATCACATTATTAGTAATCATATCTGCTTAAGCCAAGCTTGCCGCTCCAGATGGCTGCTTTCAAGTGCAAATGAACCAGTTAGATGTGTCGGGTTTAATACATACTCAGGAATCACAAATAGCCATTGATTTTTTTTTTTTTTTTTTCCTGTCTGCCTCTCCATCCTGTGTTTCTGGTGGTATTGAGCTTGGATTAAATGGTCTCCTGAGCCTTTTAAAGGGACATTGATTCCTCTAATTAATTGTGCACCGTGCAGAACCAGAATGGATAAACCTGTCTGTGTTAGCACTTCAAGTCAATTATTTTTGAGTTTGCCCGGGAAGGAGAACAAACACTTACAGTACACAAAAGAAATGTTAGAACTTATTTAGTTTCCTTGAGAAGTTTCACATTGCTGTAATCAAAGACTTATTAACATTTTGTGCCTGTGCACATAAAGCTCAAACGGGCAGACGAGAGGATTACTCGCTCAGTGGGAATTCAGGCACCCCCACGCGCAAAACATGCGTGCATTTCTGTGTGTGTGATTCAGTGTGTGTGTGTGTGTGTTTGCATGTTTGATATACATAAATGACAGTGGCGTTACCCAGGGGTGTGCTTGGGGGCAATGGCCACCCCTACAAATTTTTCCTGCCCACCCAACTGTCTGGCCAGATAGTCGTTTATTTATTATTTGTTTGACCCTTTTTTGTGCCCACGTATTTTTTTGTTTTCCACGGTGTGTTGATTGTGATTCTTTTTAAAAATGTTTTTTGGTGTTCCAGTTCTCCGCTTTAAAAGCTTTCTGGAAGCGCCTCTGGCAAACAGAGTTTAATACCACAATGCATCGTGTATTAGGTTAAATAGTCAATGTAGTTAGTGTGATGATATTATACACTTACACTAGTTCTGCTTGCTCTTATCTTATTTAGTCCTTCTTTGAATTTCTTTCAGGCAGCTGGGAAATACAGACAGCAGGGAAGAAACTACACGGTTGAGGATGGAGACATCATCTTTTTCAAATTCAACGCACCAAATGCACCAAAGAAAAAGTGACTTAGGAAGAATATTATTAATGTTTACACAACTGATTTTATGTTTCATTTCCTTTTGGGGCCTGTACATGCAGTGCCACCAGAAAGTATTCACACCCCATTCACTTTTTCCACATTTCCTTAGACTTATTCTGAAACCAATGTGTGTAAAGTTTTCTTTTCAAATAAATCTACTCAGAATGCCCTGTAAAGATAAAATAGAAATACATTGTCAGACATTTTTGTACATTTTCTAAAAATTGTAATATTTGAGCTTAATAGGAAAGAAAGCACTCACACCCTTTGAAGTCACAGTCAAAATGGAGATCTGCATCTAATTTCCACTGATTTTCCTTGAGATGTTTCTTCAACTTGAGAAGCCTGTGGTAAAATTCAGTCGACTGAACAGAATCTGAAAAGTAATCCATTTGTCTGTAGGAGCTCTCACAGTCGACAGTGGATATTGGAGCAGAAACCAAGTAAGGCGCAAATCTGGAGAAGGAAATGAAGACATTTCAGCACCATTGTATATAAAAAAGAAATGCTGTTTGAAGATCTGGCTGCCTGAACAAACTGATAAAAGAGGGAACTTTTTTTGGCAGCAGTAACTGGTTGACAAATATACAGAGGTTCTTCAAGAAAGACTTCTCCAGTGAGTCCTGAAGCTCAGACCTTTTGTCATCGATTCATCTGTCAACACAAGAATCCACCATCGGACACTGCCAAGATAACAAAGGAATGGTTTCAGACTATAAAGTGAATGTCCTTGAGTGGCCCAGTCAGAGCTGGACTTAAATCTAAGTGAACATCTTAGGTAAATGATCTAAAAAGGGTTTTAAAAACTAAACCAAACGTGTCTGAGCTTGAAAGGATCTGCGGATAATAATGATAGATACTCAAAGCAGGTGTACCAAGCTTGCAGAGACGGCCCACCGAAGACTTGAGTCTCACTAAAGGTGCTTTGACAAAATACTCAGCAATGGGCAAGAAACACTTGATTAATTTCTACATCTATCTTAAAGGCTTTTTTTTTTTTCCAATATTCGTTGGGTAATGTGTGTAGATATGCGGGACAAATAAACATTCAGATCTATTTTAGAGCCATACACAGTGGGAAAAGCAAAGGGGTGTCAAAACTGTCTGTTGGCACTGAAGTGCCTCTTCTTAAGTTTTGGTTCCCCACGTTGAGAGCCAAAGCAGAGGTTCTGTAAACTGTGACAGATTCTCTATTTAAGATCAGCATCAGGGATCCCCCCCAGCCTCCTCCAAATCGTAGCAGCATTTTAAGGAGCATATTACTCTCCAGATACTTCATTAATCTCCATCACGGGTGCCAGCGCTGACACAGCTGACAGTGGAGACAATACCACCTGCTCTGCTCCCCCTCCTGCAGATAATGCATGTTTTACAGTAGGCCAGATGTCTACACTCAATAAAACATTTGACAAAAACCAGCCTGTGTGTGTTTAGGGATGTCTGTATTGAGAGGAGAGCTGCATGGGGACGGCGATAGCGGTCCTGCCGACCACTGATTAGAGAATTAAAAGACACAGCTGACATTGACTGTAGTGTAGAGGGGACAATTATAATTAAGTCTGTTAAGTGATGCTGACTTTGGAAGGGCACATGGAGGATGCAGGTGCTTTTTGCCAAAAAGGAAGTGGTCATTTTGAATTAGTATTTCCAAACAGATTGAACTAACCTTTCACTGAATGTGTGTGCTCTATCTTTCCCCTGAAACCAGAGCTGGCCCAAAGCATAAGAAAACTAAGTCACTCATAGTTAGAGCCCCAAGGCCAGCAGGGCATCATTTTTTGGGTGGAGTTTTGTGGCAGCTTTAAAAAAGAAAAAAAACATTTAAGGCTGTTTTGAAACTTCAAGAAGATCAAATATCTTACAATGCAAAAAAAAAAAAAAAACGCATCCTGCATATAATTGTTTGTAAGTGAGGTAGAACCCAATTATAATCAAGTAAAACTGAAGAAACACATTGTAAAATGTACCTTAAGAATATTTTAAGCTTTTACACATATAGCATCAAGTTTAGAAAACTAAAAATGGAAAATATAAAATTCGAAGGAAAAAACCCAAATAAAATCATACATCTTTATAGGTCGATGCAGAGTACAATTTTCACTCTGTTGTTGTGAAATATCTGGATATCTGTGAGTTTTACAGGATCAACTTTGTATTACCAAGCATGCTTCCACAGGATAGAGATTGTTTTTCTCACTGAAACCTCCAGTCTGTGTACACCACAAATAATAGCAACAACAATCATAAAAAAACCTGAAGAAATATGTTGCACTATTTTTCTTCAGCCGGTTGTATTGTAAAATTGATTGTATATGTATTGCTCAATATTTAAAATTAAAGCACAAAGTATTAATACTCCTGCTAGATTAAGGCTTTCAAATAATCTTAATTCAAATGTAATATTAGCCTTTTGGAGTGACCAACAGTCTTTACTTGAATTTGATGGGAAATCTTTAAGAGGAGCTAAAGACTACAGTGATGCACTGAGGCATTTCTGCCTCAAAAAATCTGGTCAGCTTTTATACAGGGATCTGATTGGTGTAATGACAATAGCTTTTTTGTATGTTTGTTTGTTTGTTTTTTTGTCATTTAATTTCAATTTTCATTTTTTTACTGAAATATAAAAAAGACATTTTTTTTAGTTTTATCTTTTGGGAAATGCCTTTGTTGAATTACAATAAATCTATATCAATATCTCCCAGGAATTTAAATGAATATTCAGGAATCAACATGTTTTATAAAATGATTTAAACTGGATGCTTGTGGAAATCCATAAAGTACACACAACAGAGAAGATGTTGCTGTTTCTTTTTGACTTGAAGTTCCAGTTATTTATTTTATCTATTCTCTATTTATTGATGCATAAAGAGCAATTAAGTAAAATCAAGCTTCAGGAAATTCCTTACAAAACTAAACTGTTCAAAACACTTTACTGTCAAAATTAGAACGGCTAAAAGTCACAAACAAACCCTTGCAGGCATAAACTGTTATTTATTTTAGCTGTGACTTCATAAAAAGAATTCATCAGTGATTCTTCTTGACCTTTGACCTAACCTAGGAAGCAGATCTGAACCATTGAACATAACACTTGAGTCCCTCTTCATTCCAGGATGAGGTTTTTGATGGGTTTACAGAAAACAAATGCATATTAACAAAACGAAGCAAAGCACTAATTCACAGAGCACTTTCTTGCAAAAAAAAAAAAAAAAAAAAAAATTAACATTTTAGAACACCCGATTTAGCATGAAAATAGATGTCTGCACAATCCGGCAGTGCAGCCAGAAAACGATTCCTGTTGTCTGAAGTAGTGTTTTTCTCGCCCCTATACTTTGTGTGTAAGTGTTTGTGAAGCATTTATGCTGATGGAATTGCGCCGCTGCAGCCCGAGCTACTTCGGAGTAAGATTGTGTTCTCGGCGGGAGTCCGGACAAAAGAGCTGTAGATCAGCAGTGCTTTGCTGAATATCTCGTAAGCATTAAGAGTGCAGCGAAAGAAAATGGCCATTTGATGGGGACGAAAAGATTGAATAAAAATGGTCATTTTGCAGGAAAAGAAATGTGTTGCATATCCAACTTTTGGATGGGATGTTTTGCGGAGGCAGCAGAAAGCATGGTGTTTGTCATGGAAATAAGGTGGATTACAGTCTTTGAGGTCTGAGATCAGTGGCAAAATATAGGAGGGTGTTCATTGGGCTTATTTAAAAAGCAATGCGGAGGAACGTATGTGTATCATAAACCACTGGCCTTATTTTGCTTTGTGTTAACCACCGATTTTAATCACTCAAACTCCAAGCAGCACACAAAGGAGGGACCCAACACTTAGAGCCCTCATATATACTCCCTCAATGAGTTTCAGCGGACAGTTTTTTAAGTGAAACCATTCAAATCCTCTGGAGATCACAATGGGGGCTTGAGACAAAAACTGCTCTTGCATTCTTCTTGGGATGGCAGTGGTGTTGGCCAACCTAAACCCCACACTGAAGATTATTCATCTGCTGCAATTTTGAGGCTCAGGGATTGATGAGTTCTTCCCAGTGGTCTGGTTCGAGGAGAATTTTGTTTTTCATAAAGTGCCTATAAATCTCCTCAGTGCAAGTAATAAAGCTATTTAGAATCAAAACATCATGCAAAAAAAAATCCCTTGTTCAATCCCCAACATGATGTTTCAAGCTTTGATAGCAGCAATTTTCCTGTCACATGAAAGGGAAGATTTAAGGATTCAGAAAAGGATTTTGTGTTCCGTCTGTTGTTGTGACATCATTGTTCTTATTTCAAATGAACATTCAAACGCGACACCATTAAGAAAGGAGGCGTGCACGTTGCCGTCCGTGGTCATTATCAGGTGGATTTGAAAAAGCCGCGCTGCAGGACTCATAAACCAGAAAACGTGACAGAATCTCTGCAAGAAATCTTCTGTCAGTGCCATCAATCAAGTGGTGCCACTCTGGCCTGAAGCAAACCACAGTGGCATCAAACCAAAAAGAGCAAAGAGTGGAAAGCTTCCTTTTAAAACACACACCCAGCAAAATAGACTGCGGCCTACTGTCGTAAATCAAGCTACACTCTCACCAACAGCCTTTGAAGAATAAAATAAAAAAATAAAAAAGGATGTATGAGTTTTAACAAATAAACATGCGGCATTTTTCAGAGCTGTAACTATGCACAGGGGATTATGTTGGGAAATCTGATGGTTGTAGCAAACACACTGCAGTGTATCATTACAAAGAAGAAATTATCTCTATTTTGGATGACAATAAAAGCCATGTTGTAATTGTTGTTATTGTGTGATTTCCTGCCTGACACTATATGCTGCGCATAGTCAAAACGGCACCATGATGTGACAAAAATAACAGTAAAATGTCCATATAGGAGGGCTTATGCAGCAGTTTCCCCTCCCTTATGTTGTACCACCATGATACAGCGAACTGCTTTGATTTATTGTTCACGCTGTCAAGAGGATGACACTTTGTTGATGCAGTGCTGAGTGAAAGGAATGACATAAACAGCTGAGCTTCGCAAGGCGTCATTAGATTTTACACTGAAGTTTAGTTTCTACTTTTTGCTATTTATTTTCTATGTTTGGTCACCAGTGTTTAACCAAAAACTATTTATTATTAATATTATTCACTGAGTATTTCTCCAAGTTTTAGTCCATTAATCTGAAATGTTATTAAGCTATAATTAGACTGTAGTATTTACATTAATTATGAAAAATAACCTAATTAATTACTTAGTTCATAACTTAAGGAGGTGACATCTAACTTTTCTAACTTA
>NW_015113518.1:348812-366552 GCF_001443285.1 Poecilia latipinna | reverse complement strand
CTGATGATAAACGCATATCATTTTCATTCATAAAAAAATTGGAGTATCATGCAGACTTTTTCCATCCACTTAATAGATGATGCAGTACTTTATGTTGACCTTTCATAAAATCCCAATAAAAGAAAAAAAATAAATAAAGTTTGTCCTTTGTAATGGGACAAAGTGTGAGAACAGTTCAAGGGGCGTATGCTTGTTTTACAACGTCGAAGCACCCGGCCTGCTGCAACATGTGGGCTTTTACACGGAAACTTCTTCAACATGATGAGTGAAGCCGTCTGCCGGTGTCGGGTTCAGGTATCGAGATGTTCCACAAGTCTCTGGACCGGGCCGAGGCCGGCGATAACCTGGGCGCTCTGGTTCGAGGCCTGAAGAGGGAAGACGTGAGGAGAGGGATGGTGATGTGTAAGCCGGGGTCCATCATGCCTCACCAGAAGGTCAAAGCACAGGTGTGTCTCTTTAAATAATCACTTACTAATGACGTCTAATTCAGATTTTCTAATTCATTCCTGGTGCGCTCTCTCACTCTGGAGAGGTTATAAGGTCAAGACCGCTAAGTTGGCGAAGTTGTTTTATGATGAAATCAAATCCCTCTGATTACCCACAAACCACATCTGTGTTATAAAAGCCTTTGTAGGTTTCAGCAGAAGTCAATTCACACCAATTAACGCCAAGCAGCCTATGCGGCTGAAGTTTTTTCCTTCTCCAAAATATTTCAGCAACGAATCTTTATTTTTAGTTTGCGTCAGTTTGAAACGAGGGTTATTAGCTAACACGATTCACAGCGTGTCTAATGTTTTCCAGGTTTATATTCTGAGTAAAGAGGAGGGAGGCCGACACAAGCCGATCGTCACCAACTTCATGCCCATCATGTTTTCCCTCACCTGGGACATGGCGTGTAGGATCGTTCTACCTGCAGACAAGGTGAGCATCTTCCAGGGTTGTTGTCTCAATTCGACCGGGTCGAGAGTCTAAGTTGCAAATCGGGTTGTTGCCGGACGATGACTGTGTTGCTCTGTTTAAGGAAATGGTGATGCCAGGAGAGGACATGTTGATGAATCTGACGCTTCGCCAGCCCATGGTGCTGGAGAAAGGCCAGAGGTTCACTCTGAGAGACGGAAACAAAACCATCGGTACCGGCCTGGTCACAGAAATCCTGACCATGACAGACGAAGATCAGTTCAACTGGGGCTGAAGGGGAAAATCCGCAGAGATGGCGGGGCGGGGGCGGGGAGGGATCTGTTCGTGGGACGGCTGGGAGTTTGTCGAGTCAGATGAATTTATTCAACAGAAACACAGAAAACTGAAATAAAAGCTGAGATAACACAGAAAAAAACGCAAGCATGTGTTAAGCAGTTCCTCTCAACCAAAATACCTATAATGTGCAACTTAGACTGTATTGGTCAAAATGGTCATTTGTGTAATAAAATGTATTTAATAATAAAACTGCCTTGTTTGTTTTGTGGTGCTTGGTATCACCAGCTGAATGTTTTCCTGTAAAGTTTAATGTCTCAAACATGGAATGAAATTATTATAAATTTTTGCTAAATCCTGAAAAATATTGCATATCGAACAAGTCTTGCGGCAAAATTGAGATTATGTAGCATACAGGTGTGCATGCTATTGTGTTATTGTACCACAAGAGGGCAGCAGAGGTGCCTGAAACAAAGTTTATATTCTCGTTTTTAGAATAGAAATATCCTTTGTTCTGTCGGAGAATTTCATGTGTACTAGTGAGAAGCAAATCGAAGAATGTAGGTAAACACGAAGCTAAAAATATTAAAAGAACTAAAAATTGAAAGAAGAGACTGCAATGCAGGGGCAAGTTTACAGTAGAAAAAAATAATACTGTACAGTTATAAATAGCTCCGATTAAAATAAATGTAAACGAAAACGACATGTTTAAGAAAAAGCAAAATAGAGATTTTTGCTTTTATTTTTTATTTTCTATGTCAGTTTTGGTTCTTCATAGTTGAGAGCATATACGAAAGTTATTTTACACGTTTTTTGTTTTTTAGATTTGCCTAAAATTTGAGAATATTCCTAATCTTGTTTCACTTCTGAAATATTGAAAACACAAACACAATCTGAAGTATAAATGTGCAGGTTTTATATTTTTTATTATGTTTTCAAAAGATCCCACTCACCAACACCTCAAAAGCGTCAATAAATTAACTGTAAAGTCAAATATAAATGATTTTAAAAACAAAAACGTGACAAGCAGAAACACCCGTGAATACAACTTGGAAAAAAAGCTAATTTGCATAAAACCGAAAATTATTAGTCGTTAATGTTATATTAGTGAAAACATTTATAGATTTAATAAATGTATTTATTCTTACAGCGTTCTGCAGGCCCGGAAGTGAAAGCAGTGAAATGCTAATCCGATAATATTAAAACATTTAGTATATGACATAGAGCATATATTAAGCATACACTTCAGTAAATCGACATATTTGTGTTCAAAACTATTCTTTTTTTTATTGGTCTCATGTAATATTTTAATCTTAAATGTCATGTTCTCATAAACTGTAGTGGAAAGCCATCGTAGCAGAAGTACAGGCTTGACTCGGTGAAATGAATTACTGAACTCAATAAACTTTTTAAAAATATTCAAGTTTATTGAATGTGACTTTGTATCATACAATATTTCCTTTCAGACTATAGCTGCGAAGAGACCTTAAAAATGCAGGATTTTATGACATATAATTCATGACTGTAATAATACATTTTGACAATTAGAATGACCTGGATCGGAACAAAACTTATTCATAACCTTTTGAGGATCTCCACATTTTCCATACACCACGTGTTTAATTGGAGAGAACATCACGTGCATGTTTAGTGTTGTTTTCCAGTATAAAATACACGTCTTCTGTATTTAGCTCCATCTGATTATTCAGCCTGTTCTGACCTTTTTCTGAAGAAAAACATCCTCACAGCTTGATGCTGCCACCACCTCGCATGTGGGCCAAAAAAAAAAAAAAAATCAAACACCCACCACACTTTCCAGTTTTTTTCTTTTTTTTTTTTTTTTAAACATATTCTTTTCCTTGTGCCTCAAAATTTTAACACACTCTGTGAAATATACCGTCTCCAGGTTTGCATCCTGATCGTGTCCCGGAGGTCAGAGCAGCGGTCGGTGCTCCGGCTGCTCGTCAGACGTTCTTCAGTTGCCGTGTTTGCTGTCGGTATTCGAGTCAGAGTCTCCTGTAATCCAATCAGCCTCCCGCTGTAATCAAATCCCGAACGTCTGCAGCGGTCAAGGGCCAGGAGCAAAGAGCACCGCTGAGTGATGTGCTCAGCTGGAGGACCCATGTTTCCAGGAGCTAAATATCTCAGGGCATCAGACAGTGAGAGATCTCTACATGTTTCACCAACAGTTGAAGCAGCAAATGCGATTCAAGCAGCTGCTGCAACGAGTTTTTCCACTTGTTAGTTTTAACAACTGCTCACGTTGCAGATGTAACGGGGTTTTATTTTGCCAGTGAAGTTTGTCAAGATTTGATTGGTCGTTCTTTGAGTTTGCTTTGTTTGGTCGGGAAGTTGTTTCTCCAGAAATTTATTGGCGTTTTAAGTTCCGTTATCCTGCACTTGGCAGTTGGTGGTTACCATAGTAACCGGTAACTGACAGCTCAGCGCCCTTTTTCTGACCTCTGATGGCTTTTTATACTGTAGACTGAAAGTGAACTGCTATTAAGTTGGGAATGATTCAAGTTTAATTTGGTACAAGCACAAAGAAAGATACTTTTTTTCTTCTTCTTCTTCAACGATTAAAACTGTTGAAACGATTTCCAGATGCAACTTATGTCCTAGAGATGCTTGGAAATAGGACCAAAAAGTAACACGAGTTCATATGAAGTCATTTCGAAGCAGTTAGATAACACCTTATCCCGTTCTGATCAGCCCTATTGCCAGTTTCCTTTGTCAGCTTTTCCCCACCCAGGGTGGATTTTTCTTCCATCCTAAAGTTCATCGTCTTTAACCTTCAAGCTGCTCACGCCCACAAGAAGAATAACACAATGCCACCCAAACCTTTTGATGCCAGTGGTTGTTGGAAAAAGGACCTGCAATGAAATATCAAGAAAATGCTAAGAGTGGGTTTCCTTGGCGTGACCATGTCTTGATTATATGTCGACTCCTTGAGCCAAGAACAGCTTCGATATCTCGTTGCAATCGATAGAAAAAATATTTCCAAGCGAAAAGTGGATAAGTTATCTTACATGAGTGTCAATGAGTTGCTTTATTTATGAAGCCAGTTTAAAAAAAAATAGCACCAAAACATGTTTTGTACTAAATACTTGCAGATGTTTATTAGAGTTAGAAAAAATTGGTGCTTTTAATAACTTAATTGAACCATTCTTATTCAAAGGTTATTTTGTTAAAAACTAGAATTGGGTGTGCAACTTAAATTGTTTCGTGGATTTAGCAGTAAGTTTGTCAAAATTATGCATGAAGGCTCTGTTATTTACAACCATCAAAAAGCTCCTAGCATAATTCTGGTTGGACGTGTGGATCTATTTCTTAGTCGAACAAGTAGAGCTCAGTTCAATCGATTGATTTCCTGTCACAGATACAGATACAGATTAATAAAATAAAGGTTATAGGTCCAAATTAGTTCCCATGTCTTTTTGTGACCATTGTTCTGTTAGATCATCCAATTTGTTTTTCATTCAAGTTTCATCTGTTTGACACAAACTGATGCCGTCACATGAAAAGAAAAGGTCAGGATGTTAAAAAACAAACATCCAGGCTTGTAGCTGTAGCTTAAAGTAGAAGATGCTGGGGCAGCAGTGAAAGGAGTTTAAAATTAGCGCCGAATAAGAAAGGAGCAATTCTTTCAACTCAAATGTCCACTTAAGAAACTTTTTTTTTTTTTTTTTTGCTAAGAACGCATATAGAAAAGATGAAATTGCCTCCACCTTAAAAACGTTGAAATGTGGCTGAGAAAAAGGTGAACACAAATCCACATAAAGAGATCTACCCAAATGTGTTTGAAAGGCAGCTGGGATGAATCAGTTGGGATAACCAAGCGATAATTTTAATGTTTTCATTTAGACTTAGACGGGACCTGTGGGCTGAAACAACTTCGGTTTTCACTTTTATTTATTTGTTTTTGGGGGTTGAGTAGTAACATGAATATCAAAGATATTTCATGGTCAAACAAGGCAAGAACTGAGCTGCTTGACCACAATGATAAGAAATATGTTGGGTAGGGGCAAAACGAGGACTTCAAACAACATGCATGGTTATGGTAGCATCATGCTGTGTGTTTTTTTCCCCCCTCCCAAAAAAACCTCAAAGTCAATAGAATAATGAAGGAGAGCTTCCGTCAAGTTCCTTATTTTTCCTGCAAATCTTCAAGTAGGTGGCAGAAACTTGGACGCACCATCAGGGTGTTCCAACATGATGACAAACACACATCAAAGCTGGGTTTAGAGTGGAAAAGGCAGACTCAGATTCACCGTCTGGGATGAACCTGGCCAAAGTGCCAAAGATAAGGAACAGAACACAGCCATGTGAAGGAGCAGCCGAACTTGTAATGGTCTGCAGCTCGCCTAAAGACCTGCAGAACATTTTAAGATAAAGAGGAAGCTCTTCTGCTTGGAAGAAAATCAGTAAGAAATTGAAGGCGGTTTAAAACCTCTGCGCAGAACAGTAAATCACTCAAAGGAACAAATTTTATTAGCATACTTTTTTTTTTCCCCTGAGACCATTAACTCATTAAGACTCATTAAATTCTGACAGTAATCACTAATTTGACGGCAGCTCATTAGCAGCAAATAAACGATGTTGTGCCGAAGCGTCAGGACTTCTTCGTCGAGGCGCAGGAGCTGCAGCTGCCAGCGGAGCGTCGTGTTCCTCTGCCCTCCACCTCTCTCTGTCGGCTGAAGGGAAGCACAGATAGCTGCCACAATTAGGGCTGAGTGCGGCTTTCAGCAGCCCACTCTGTGCGCTCAGAGACCGACCCCGCATGACTTCTCGTCCTCCGACACATGCCGAGTGGGTGGGAGACATCTCCTCCATCACACGGCTCATCTCGGAGGATGCAGCTCCACGGAAGTGACAAGTAATGTTCTCATTTAATCTACCAAGAAAAAGGTAGATGTTTATCTGCAGCTTGATGCCTTTTTGGCGTCACATGTGTCAGGTCAATTAGTAAAACCGATCCGACGTCTGAAGGCAAGACCGGGACGCGAATGTGTTTCTAGTATTTCCTTCCTGGAAGGACAGAAAGAAGTCTGTTGCCGTCTGAAAATCTATCTCACGCCTCCAGAACCTCAACACATGCTCTCATGTTACGACCCTTCTGCATTCTTGTTATCTGTGTGCCACCCCCTTTTTCTCAGCTTCCACTAAATAAAATCCAGTGCAGCCAGCTGCTTTTCAGACGTCGGGTAACAACCGCACACAAATCACGCCGGCCATTGTAACTCTGGAAGAGCTACAGATTTCTTTTTTATATAGAGAAAAATGCAAATAATAATAATAATAATAATAATAATAATAATAATAATAATAATTTCACTGTGTTCTTTGTTTAGCTGCTTACCAATAGCTTAGCATGCATTGTTTTAATAAAATGCACAAAATCATCAAAGCTTTGCAGGAAAATGGATCTGAAAAAAGATTAAAAACTTGTCAAAATCAATGAGTGGCTGTGTCAAAGTTTGCTATTGTGTTAACCTTGCAGGATGTTTGTGTTCTATATGTGAAATTAGAATGAAAGGGGAAAAAATATGGTTAGCAAAAAATAAACACATTTTACATTTTATCGATCAGTTTCCATTTCCATGAGATTCTAATTGAACAGTGAAAAATGCACCCTAGAAACATGTTTAAAATACAGACTAAACTTGAGCTAGAGAGGCAGAAATTTCAGCCTGGACGTGCAAAGAACTTAGATTGCTGCCTGATCTTGAGTGTGCGTTTCTGTGTCTGCGATGTGTTCTCTGAGCTCAACGTGAATGAAGAACAGCCACGTCTTCTCCATGTACATGGAAAGGCGTGCCTGCTGGGTTACATAAGAGTGAAAGCGGAGACCTTTGACCCTCGTCCCCCACCCCTCCCAGCCAGAGAGGGTTCAGCAAATCACCACCGTAAATTATAACCCGCTCCTGTTTTTCCAAGCAACTTGTTCACGCTTCCCCACCTGCTGATGTTATGTTAAAACTCAACACAGAGCAGGTGCTTGTTGTCGCTGTGGTGTCTGGCTGCAAGGAAGAAAAGGCAGAGAGGTTGGCTTTGTGGTGTTTTATTATAGCAATCTGTAGATTTTATTTGTACTCTGTGCATTTCCAGGTAGTTGTTGTTTCACACAACAAAGTAAAACGAAACAAGGCAAAAATCAGAATAATTCGGATACATTCAGTGGAAGACATCGAGAACAAATAAATCGTCTTTGAACATTATTTCAATCTTTTCAGCAAAAATATATGGAGAAATTATGTTTTTTTTTCCTTTATTTTTTTTTTCTTCTTCACTTTTAAGTCAGAAAAACAGGGGGGAGGGGGAGATAAACAAACTATTTACAAAATGTTTTCCAGACAGCTGTACAGATTTAAACTTTTGTGTTTCTTCAGGAAGATCTGACCTCAGTGCAGAGGAACCACCCTTTGGTTTCCAGAGACGGCCGGTTCTGCTGCTTTCAGCACAAGTCAGCGAAACATATATATATTGAAAAAAACACAACAAATCTGCTGAAATGGGCGTCAGGTGCACAAAGCTAACCCACATAGAGCTTTTGGTTTGACTAATGGTGAGGAGAAAGTCATTCATCTCAGGAGAGAATCAGGAGTCCTAACTACAGGCTTTATTACTTATCTACTATAAGAAATACAAACAGTGAAGATGAACTGTTTAAAGTGTCTTTTAACAGTACTTTAGGAGTCTGTTATGAGGTTTAGGGCCTGGGTTTAAAGTGTCTGTTTCTGTGGAGGGGCCAAATGTAATTTAGCAAATGATGTGGAGTTACATCAGCAGGTCATTTCAAATCAGGAGTCTTACTTAGATCAACTATGTGAGACACATAGTTGATCTTCCCCACCTCTATTCACATTAACAACAAATCAAAGGTTTCAGATTTTTTTTCTTCTTCTTCTTCTTTTTGCATGGTTTGTTTCCAGTGAGAACAGATTGTGATGAGAACTGCTCAAATCTTGCAATGTTGCACATTTTAAATAACAGGACAGCATAAAATCTCCTCTGACATGATGACTCTGTCAAGTCAATTTAACGACAGCACACGTTTCTACCAAAAAGTGAGCCGTGCTTTTTGTTGGAAAACATTCAAGGATGAGGATGTTTTATTAAAAATGTGCATGCTTGATTTTTTATTTTCTTATTCCTATAATTTATCATTGTGTGTTTCATAACATTTCTCCTTGTTTTTGTGTAGTTTTTTATTTTTATTTTTTTCATTTTGGGCATTAGCTGAACGAGATTCCACCTCGCCTCTATAATCATAGATGAAGAGAGGTAAAACAAACAAATAAACAAAAAAACTTATTCTATATTTCCCTGACTCCCATACTGTGAAACTGTCTTCAGCAG
Source organism: Poecilia latipinna (assembly GCF_001443285.1). NCBI lineage: Eukaryota > Metazoa > Chordata > Actinopteri > Cyprinodontiformes > Poeciliidae > Poecilia > Poecilia latipinna. Next base: position 358,002 of record NW_015113518.1, on the reverse strand, counting down.
CAAACTGTGCTGTGATTCCTCGGCAGAAGAGCCCCTTTGTGTAATTCTTCCGAAAGCTGGAAGCATATATGTTAGAGGTCAGCGTTATTGGCACAATCTTTCACTTTGCTGGACTAGTTCAGGGGCCCCGGCTGCCATTTGGTTGGATGACATATCTTGATTAATATAAAAAAAAAACTACAAGATGCTACAACTGCATTATACTATCTAAACAACATTTTTTTTTTAAAAAAAAGAAAACATTATCTTTGATTTTTTAGCAATTTGATATTTGTTGCATTTTGGCTCTGAGCAGTTACTTTTTTAGTAAGTACACATTTTATCATGATACACCACAAATTTCAATGTGCTTAACTGGGATTTTGTGATAAAACAACACAAAGGAGAGGCTGAAAGAAGTTATTTTTAGTTAGAAATAGGTCTGGACTTAGTTTGAGATTCAGTGACACAATGTGGAAAAGCTCAAGGTAGTGTGTGTTTATGACTTCAGGTGACTTTAAGATCTGTATTAATTTATAAAAAGGAGTTTTCCTAGTTAATTTGTCATTTATGATTTTGTCCCTTTTGTCAAGGTGAGTTACTGGCATTACTTTGAGTCTTGGCAGTTGTTAAGGTATGATGCTGAGCTGAAAATCTGTTTAGTCTAAAAATTTGGCTTAGTAAATCAGCTGCACTGCAAAGTCATGTCATTTTGCAGCTGCATGTAGTCCAGTTGAAGCTGTGAACTTTTTCTCAAAATACATGTATGTATAAAACCATGTTGATTTTCATGCACTTCAGATTTAAGATCCTCGTCAGTAGGACAGTTTCCAATTGCATGTAATAAAGCTCATGAACCATCTCAGAAGGAAGAAAAAGTCGTGCATCCTGTGACGTTTTGAATTTATCCATTGCGTGGCAGGCATGGCGTACCACTGGTCTTCAAACCGTTACGAAGGCGTCCTCATCGGTGTCCCAGTGTCTACAGGACGACATTCACAAGCCGACCCACTTCAGCCATGACAGACCTTCTGTCAGCAGACAAAGGTTAAAGTGCGGATTCTCTTCGAGACGATGGCTGATTGCGGTCAGCTGGGGTGAGCTCCGACGGACAACTTTTGTCTTTTTCCGTCTCGGCGTCTCCATCCCCTTCCTCATCCCTGCTGATGAAGGCCAGCTCGTTCTCGTAGCAGAAGGAGTTGGCGCCAGACGTTGGGAATTTCCTCTCCTCCATGTCTTTGGCGCTGCACCTGGGCGTGGACGGCACCTCAAAGGTTTTGTGAAAGTAGGCGTAATCGATCCGGTACTGGCTCCTCTCCTCGAAGATGACGGGCTCGAAGCGGTGGCCCCACAGGACCTCAGACGGCAGGTAGGAGGTTCGCGCTTGCGTCGTCATGGCCGTTGCCTCCACCAGTCCTTCCAGGATGATCACAATCTCGAAGTCGGACATTTCCAGGTCTTGCTTGCTGATGCCAAACAGGGGACTCTCTTCGTCGATCTCATGGATGACGGTGAGGGGAGTGACCAAAAACAGGCGGTCGGTGCCTTTGTCGTAGCCAACGTTCATGTCGATTTGATCCAGGGGGATGTACTCGCCCTCCTCGGTGTAGCGGGGCTTCACCATCTGAGCCCGGACATGAGCCTCCACAATGTGGCTCTTCCTCAGGTTGGCAACCCTGAACATGAGGCACAGCTTCCCGTCCCGCATGGCGATCACCGCGTTGTGGCTGAACAGCAGAGTCTCGGCACGCTTCTTTGGCCGCGCCATCTTGGCCATGATGGCGCCAATCATGAAGGCGTCGATGATGCAGCCCATGATGGATTGAAAGACCACCATGAAGACAGCCGCTGGGCATTCCTCCGTCACGCAGCGAGCTCCGTAACCGATCGTCGTCTGGGTCTCGATGGAGAACAAGAAGGCCGTCACGAAGGTGTTTACCTGCGTGACGCAGGGAACAAAATCCCCCCTGTTCTTCTCCATGTCGCCGTGCAGGAGGCCGATGACCCAGAAGGCCAAGCCGAACGTCAGCCAGGACACCACAAACACCAGGCTGAACAGCAGGAACATGTACCGCCAGCGGATGTCCACGCAAGTGGTGAAAATGTCCGACATATACCTCTGGGACTTCTCGTCCATGTTTGAGAAGTGGATGTTGCACTGGCCGGTCTTGTTGACAAACCGGCTGTGGCCTTTGCGTCTCGTATGGATCTTGCCATTGCCAAAGCTGCCCACGGCCGGCATGGTGCCGAGTCTGAATCCTTCTTCTTCACAGGACAGAAAGCTGTGGTGGTGGTGGTGGGCCCTTCCTACACTCATGCCGCAGTGAAACGCAGCCAGGGGGGCTTCACACGACAAGCCTGGCTCATGCACAGCTGAGCCCTCTGGCAGAGGTGCACAGCTCTGTTTGGTGACAACTTGGTAGCAGTCGTCAACTTCTGGGAAGGAGAGGACAGGCAGGATGTTATTATCACCAAGTACAAAGATGGAGCAGAAGAACAAGACAAAAACTAAGAGTGTGATGAAAAACATTTAACCAGTTGTCCTTTTAGTCCAAATGTTTCAAATTCAGTGTTCAGTCTTCATTCACTGAATAACTGTGACAGACATATTTCAGTGCTTTCAGTTTCAAACTTTGACTTTTTCCCTTTGCCCTCCAAAGCGTCCTTTCGGCGACAATCGAGGCATTGATCTGTGTCTGACTTTCTCGTTTCTCCTCTTGCATGATCGGAAATACTCTGGTTCATACTATAAACATTTCAAAGCTCATCAAGGTACAGAAATAGCCAGCTAATTCAATGCCCTGCCACTTTATGTGACGTATCTTGTTTTTCCTCCAGCTGGCACAACTATTAGAGGCACTGGAGTACCGCGATGAGGCTGTGTGATTCCCTCGCGAGGCTGAAGTGGAACGTAATAGGGGCTAAAAAAAGATGGGGCAGAAAACTGGGTATTGAAACAGAGGTCAGCTCAGACACAAGTGGTTCAATGGCAGCCCTCAAAGTGATCACCAAAGATATTTAGTTTTAATAAAAATGGTTTGTAACAGTGCAGTGCCATCTACGTGCTTTAGAAAATGATTAACTCGACTTACCCTTAAAGTTTCAGGCATGTAATTACTATTTAATGAGTTAGTAGTAATTGAGATTTAAAAATAAACTGTCAGATTATCCATTTTGAAGCTAAGATAATACTATTTTTGCAGAGTCCTGTATGGACACCTTGTAAGTTTTCAGTTTCAGAAACTGAACTCATAGTCACTGGCTGATTATTACTTTCCAGTGGGAGTTTCTAATCTCTTCGTCAGACTTTTATTTTATTCATACACTCTGTATTGAGCTAAAAGTATTCATCTCCTTTATCTATCCTGTTTTATCTTTTTCTTTTTCATATTACAACTCTTTTGTAGCCTCGAACAAGCTTTCCTAAAGTAATGCCCTTCCCCCTGCAGCTTCCCCCATCTGTGCTCAAGAAACCGTCAATGCAACATGACTCTGACAACATCCTAAAGTTTCCAGCTAAAGGTGCACAGAAATTGTTTGAGGATAACAAGGTGGATATTCTGGCGTGACCTAGTCAAAGCCCAGACCTCAATTCAATAGAGAACTTGTGGTAGGACTTGATGAGTGGTAAAATATCCCAATGAGCGAATACTTGAGTGAAACCATCGCATAAACAAAAATGTTTTCATTTTAAGCACTCTGAACTAAATTTAGAATCAGTTCTTTTTCAGGGGGAACATCGTCAAGCTTTTGTTGACGATGAACTGAATAATCCACTTTGAGTTTCAAAGTTTAAAATAAACCTGCTTTAAACTGGGCCGACTGCGATTGCGTGCAAAAATTCGTCTTACAATCGGAAAGTTGTTGGTTTGATTCCAACTTTCTCTTGCAATCTATGATTAATCTTTGTGTCAAGCAACTAACATCTTTGTATGAATTTTGTGAGTGAAAATGGTGAGTGCAATTTGATGAATGCGGCAGCGTCCATTTCTACTTGTCTACAACTTTACTCCTGACATCTCTGCTGTGTTCCTTGGCCTTCATAGAGTTGTCTTTGCATTGGACAAAAACTGCCTCAATGTGTCTCACAATTAGATCAAAAATCAGTATTTTTATTGTGATAACTGGTCACTAGGAAATCCAAAAGGTATTACGAAAATCTGGATGTTATTTTGGAACCCCAAGTGTAAAATCAAGCTTATATGTGAAAAATTTCTAAAATAGTTTTGAGGAAAAAAAACAAAACAACAACCTCATCTTAACTCCTTTTTTCAGATAAGATTTGTTTTCTGTACATGCTGCGTAAATATATTTACATATTTTAATTTTCCCTGTTTTTTATTGCGTTGCTGTCTGGGATCAACTTTTGCAAATAGTTGTAAAGTTTGTGATGACAAAGAAGCATTTATAATTTTACATAATAAGCCAACAAAGTGGCATCCTTGTAAAATCCAAAAAATGTATAATCTGTTCAACTTTGAGAGACTGCAATTCAGTAAGATGCTAACATAATTTGGACAATCGTTTCTCTCATTTTGAAATAGTTTCTGGACATCTGCTGGCCCCCAGACTGCAGGGGGGAGCAAGTTTAAGGGTTCACTTTGGTGGAGAAATGGCTAAGTATTTATTCGAATGATGGCATTTAGTAACAAAATGCAAATGTTTACTAAAAGCCGCCCTTTAGGTTTAAACATACTGTGCGTTTGAGTTGTAAATGGAGAGACTAATTTAATTTCTAAAAGCTGTTAGAAAAGAAAAAGAGAAACTGGTTTGCATAACAAAAAATGAACACTAATATCTGGGTCATTCTAGCAAAAATAGGAAAATATGCTTCCATTTCTTTGCTTTCTCTCATATTTCTCAGTTTAATGATGAAGGAATCATCAAATAAATATATTTGCAACAGATGTGCTTTTTTATCATTATTTGTTTTAATAAATCTTCTTGGTGGAGTCATGTAGTTTGTCCTGCCAGCGTCACCATCATGGATCTTGGATAACTCCCTGTTTCTACCCTTCATTTAACAGGTGCATGTAATAAAAAAAAAGTAGGGCAGGGACAAATTCACGGTACTGGGACAAGCACTAATAAGTGTCAAACTGCTCTTTGAATTATAACAGCGGATTTGATTTTTCTGCGTGCTTTTAAACAATAGTTGCTGTTTCCTGATCATCTAGTTGCTAGGAAGCAGAATGTGAGTTTCGGAGGGATATTATTTTCTAATTTCTTGGTGCCAAAGCTCGTCTGCTTTCTCACAAATCACACTCTGCCTGCTGTGCTGTTATATTAATGCTAAGGAGACGGCAAGCGCTTTTCCTGCTGTGAATTGTTCTTACTGGAAATATATTTGAGCTGTGAGATGAGTAATGATCCAACGATAAATCCATCCTCACTGTGATGTGTTATTAAAAGAAAAACTCACCTTTTGTTCATGTGTTCTTGATAAAAGCAGATCTTTATTTTTCCTTCTTTTCCAAAGCTTCCAGGTTTTTTGTTTTTTTTCACTAGCCAAATTGTTGCATGACTTTCCTCAAGCTCCTTCCTCTTTTTCTCTTCTGTTAAGGGTAAAACCACTCTATCATCCCGAGAAAGCAAAGCAAATAACCAGTTAATATCTTCATGTTTCCGCCTGATTTAAAATGATCTATTTCTCCACCAGAGCTGGAGAGGATCCCAATCTGTCCTGACGTCCAGGGGTCCAGAAACAGACCAAAAAAGAAAAAATAAATGTAAAAAATTACAGAAATACTTCAGCCAGGCTCTGAAGTCATAATTTTTTACTCTCAAAATAGAACAGCGGACTAATTAAATGCATTCATGGCCTGCTGGTCTGGTCTGGTCCAATCAACAATTCGACTCTTCACAGTTTATCCTCGCAGCAGCGGTGGCCGACAGTCTCTCCTCTTCCACGTGTCTCTCACTTTCTTGGTATATCTGCCATCTGATCTTGTTCTGCTGCATATCCCACTCCGTATCCCACATCCAGTGAACTATTGCTCACGGCTCATCTCTGGTCCTCCCCCTCCCTCTCACCGTGTCACTGTAGATACTTGGCATTTAGAAGTGACTACACACTCTTCCTCGGCGAATTGTTGATGATCGGCTGATGAGAACTGCTGATGAAAGGACCAACTGGTTCCGTCAGGTTTGAACGCGTGCAAGCCTGACCCAAACATGATGACTGGAAATGTTCTTATGAAACTGGTTTGACTATACAGCATTTGAATACAGAGAAAATACTTCCAGTGACTGGTTTGGTTTCCGTTTAGACTCATTTGGATATTGGAAATGTTCCTGTTAGAATAGCAAATAGCTGATTTCTGAACTTCAATATTTTTCCATAATATATTGGTTATTTTGTTCTAAAACATGGACTCCCATGTTAAAATGGAAGGGTTTTAAAATGCATTAGACAAGTCTATTCAGGAAGAAGCTGCAAAAGATAAAAAATCAAAAACCTGGTTGCAAGTCTGCCCACAGCACCCAGTCTCTTTTAATATATGCCTACAATTAATGATAATAAACTTGATAAGCAACAGGGACATTATAAAGCTTGCAAAAACTGCACGTTTCTCCAAAATTTATTTTAAAAAACCACTTCAGGGAAGCCTTTAAAGAAATCGTGAGCATCACTGAAGGGGCTGCTGGAATTTTTTGGTTGGTACTGATTCTATGTACAAAAACAATCTTCTGTATTCTCCATAAGTCCAAGTGAACACACAAGTTTGTCCTTTTTCTTGCAAAAACGACAAGAACAAGGTCGTTTCTGCCAAGAACCTAAATACTCTCTGGTGAGTCTCAAAGTTCCCGTTTACTGCAGGATGTATGTATGAAGTGTGACTACCAGACACCAAAGAAGAAAACATTTCTGCCCGGATGACGTGTCCATTGCACCGAACTAAACTATGGCATGTTGTTCTTTTATGGATAAAAACAAACAAACTTGAATTTTATTCATTTTTGTCTTTCCGAGTTCAGCTTGTATGAAGGAAACCAAGATGTTGCTCCTCTAAATATAACACTAAAAAAAAAACAACAAAAAAAAAACACTCGAGCTAATAATTTTGAGAAAAACACATAAGCATTTTAAAACAACTTGAAAACTATTGTTGCTTCCTATGTAGATGTCCACTGTACAAAGTTACTGTCAGAACTGTAAATGGGTCACAGGTTCAGTTTGGAGACCAGATGGGGACGATGACGATGTAAAAGCGTGCCATGGGGACGGAGTAAACCCAGAGCCTCGTCGTTGTGTACCAAGCGAGTTATTTAAAGGCCTCCTCACTGCGGCAGCACAAACTGGGCCAGATTCAGCCGGTTCCAGTGGTTGGTCACACTTGATCACCTTTCAGATGACCGGCACACGTCTGGATTATTTTTATCCATTTCAGAGCTGGGAGGTTTAACGCCGTCAGATGTGAGATGGGGGGGGGAGATGTTGAAATGACGACTTCACTTGTTGGTTGGTAGATTTTAATGTTGTTATTAAAACAAATTTAGACTCAAAGAGTTAGATATGTTCATCAGATCTTTATGTTTGAATTTGTACATTTTGTCATGGGTGTAACGTATTTTGAGACGCAAAACCCAAACTAATTTAGGAAAACAACATAAACAATTCAAAATTAATATGTAAATAATATGGTAGAAAAAAGAATCACTACATCTGTTTCCAAAAAAAAAAAAAAAAAAAAAAAAAACACACATTGTAATCTTAATGATGAATAAAAATGAGAAATGTTTTTTTAAGAATCTGCCTGGGTTAGTAAAGTATTAACTAAATATCTTTTGGTCTACTGGTCCACTGTTATAGTGAAATAAACTTTTAAAGTGTGATTTTGTTCCCCCCAATGAAAATAGCTTAACTTGCTAAACCATGCAAAAATAATCACAGGTGTGCTGATACTGATTTCCTTGTTTTTCAGAGAAATATACAGTACATCACCATCTTTGATGTCTATCAGCACCCGGAGTAAAGAAGTGTAAAAACCCTTATAACATAAAGATTTTTCACTGTAGCAGCACAATCTCTTGATGAAAATGTAGAAAAATACGCATTTGTATCAGGGAGATAAAGTCTTGAATAAAATAAATGATTGTTTTTTAAATAAAAACACTGCTGGCCCATTTACTGGCACCCAGATTTTGTAAAAGCCCTTTTGCCGGTGACCAGCACTACTGACTTTGCCTAGTTGTTATTTTTAATAATCATAAATAGTTTGTAAAGAAGAGAAGCAAGGTTCTGATCTTCAACATTATAAACTCTTTATGGTGTTGAATCACATTTATCCTATTGCATGAAGTGTCAAGAATGCTTTAAACATACAAAAAAAATAAGTAAAAAAACCCCAAATGTCTTTTCCTGACACAGTTTAGAGGAATAAGATAAGTATTACAGCGAGTTCTTCAAGCATCAATCAGGAGCATCATCCTCCAGGCAGAGGCTGGTGTTTCCAGCCAGGTGCCAAATTTATATTTGTCCTAAGTGAACAACGTGGGATTTATCCATTGTCATGGAAACACTGATAAATCCAAGCATTGCATGTAGGTCACACTCCTCTGGACCTGATTTATTTAGATATTTCCTGTTTTTGTTGTTTTTTTAACAGTGTCATAATAAAATAAACAAGCAAGCAAAAAATAAACTTCATTTCACTGAACGTTTTATCCGCGGCGTCATGCATGCAGCCGAAAATGACCATCCGTGAGGTCCTTTCAGCTGCAGAGTAAACACAGCAGTAGAGGTTTGGTTCTGGAAACAGGCTGTACTCGCAGATCTGAGTACAGCCTCTGCACTGGTTGCTGTAATTGATCTCTGCTTGACTAAATGGGCCACTTATTTTTACAGCCTGAGCAGGTGCACCTGCGTACCGGTGTTTATACCTGATCAGTCATGAGGACCTGCTTTGGTGGGGCAGCTTGAGCTAGAAGAAACCCTGAAGGTGCTCATAAAACACACACACACACACACACACACACACACACACACACACACACACACACACACACACACACACACACACACACATGCAATCCATCCCACATGTAGGAATGTAGAATCAAGCTGAAGCAAATTCATGTGAAATACGACGGGCTTCTTATTCCGTCCAGCATGTGTTTCTGCATTCATTTATTTACTAAGATTATTGAATATAAATCTATCTATACTACATGATTGTACGCAAATTATTTGATTATATGTTTTTCCCTG